>NC_056737.1:1102605461-1102782961 GCF_019279795.1 Protopterus annectens | reverse complement strand
TCCTCCCTTTCAGACCACGTTCTTTTCAGAATTGGTTTCAACGGTAACGGTACCGTTCCATTCAAGCTTGGAGGGTAATCTGCCCTTAGGTCTATTATCAATTTGAGTTCCTCTACCTCCATTCTATTTTGCAGGTCACCTCCTTTTGATGTTTCTTTTACAGTAGAGATGACCATAAACTTGAATGAGTGAATGTTATTAAGCTTCACATGTGAATAGAGGGGGCATTTGTATCTCCTTTATTCCTTATATCAGATAAATGCTGTAGGATACGCTCTTTTAGCATTCTGTTTGTTTTGCCTCTATAACAGGCTGAGCAAAGAGAGCATGTAGTGATATAGATCACATTTTTGGTAGTACATATAACCTGACTTTGTAAGCTATAGCATTTTCATGTTTTCAGATGTTTAAAACCGTTACTTGTATTAATCAAATGGCAAGCCTCACACCAGCCACATTTCCAAGTGCCTCTACGTGCATATGCAATATTAGTTACTCCCTTATTAATGCCATCCTTGTGGCATAATAGCCTCTTCAGGTTTTTCTTATTTCTGAAAGCAAAGCTGGGGTTATCACCAATGATTTCTTTTATTTTGGTATCAGACGTCAATACTGGCCAATACTTTTTAACGACATCACATATCATCTTGTTGTCAGTACTGTAAGTTAAGGTGCATCTTACTTTAGTTGTAGTGGGTACTGTTGAACTTGTTTGTTCATAATCTTGATGCATGGAATAGTAGGGTCTCCCTTTAGTATATCTCAACTCACTTGCTTTCATTCATCCTGATGGCTTTTTCAGTATAACCTCTTTCCTTAAAGTTTTTTAATAGTTCCTTATGTTCTTTCAGGAAGGTTTCCTCTTTGGTCGATAACTTTGAGATACATATCGTTTGATTATCCACTATGTTCCTGAAAATATGCCTGGGATGCATGCTGATGGAATGCAGCATATGGTTGTGCCACATTGGTTTTCTGTACAATGCAGTATCAATGCCTGTGGAACCCAGATATACCTTCACATCTAAGTACACAATCTCTTTATCAGATGACTTAACATCAAACTTCAGAAATATGGTCGTACTCAGTAAGAAATCAACAAACATATTTAGCGTAGCTTTCTCTTTATCAGATGACTTAACATCAAATTTCAGAAATGTGGTCGTACTCAGTAAGAAATCGACAAACTCATTTAGCGTAGCTTTGGTCCCTTCCCACAGATGGAAAACATCAACCACAAATTTATTGTAGAATAACAGTTGGCCTTTCCATCGGTTTCTCTCATCCGCAAACCATTGCTCTTCCCATTGCACCAAAATGCGGTTCGCACAGGTGTTTGCACAGGGGGTGCCTATGGCACCAATTTATCTACATCCTTTTTGCTGATCACAGCATAAGTATTCCCGTCACTAAACATTTCTTCCATTTTCCTAACATAATCATGCAAATTCATCACCACCAGCGCACCATATTTGTCTGCTGGTAGTCGTTAGCCTTATATATATAACTATGAACCTATGAAAAAGCACATGCTTTTTGTAGGGATTTAAATAAATTTATGTTTTTATTCTTGGAACAGGTGGTCAAATCCCTTAGAAGTGGATGGTGGGAGAAGACTTTAGCATACAAAGAGACAATGTGACAAATAAAATGAAATGCCATGATTCCACCAGGGCTCACTGAGAACATTGCTTTGCCGACTATTTTGATTGTGAAGGCTACAAAATTATAATTTTATAGCAGTAACTGTTTTCAGATATTTTGACATTGTATTTCATGAACAGTATTGCATATATTTTATGAACAAAAAGAATATTGTTTATATATGTTTTATCTATTTTTAAGTCATATGATTTTGTTGTCACACAGTTGTGGTGTGTCCATATAATATGAATTGGTTTGAATAGAAGCTTTTAATCTGATGAAGACCTTCACTGTGGAGGAAAGTGCTAAATAAAATCATAAAATTAATTTGGTTCCAATTTGAGGTCAACTGTTGTTTTTGTACCTTTGTTTAGTTTCAGATTGTATGAATGGAATTCTATTCATTTACTGAATTAGGCAGAATAACAGCTGGTTGTGAGTTCTTTTGATTATTTGCAATTATCCAATTCAATATGTCTTGTTTTTCTGTAGACTTGCTAATTCTGTGGGATAAGATATTAATTGTGTAAGGCCATCCAGATTGACTGGTATAGACTGTGTTTCTGGGAGGATAGCAGTTATTGTATTGGACCAGTCTATGCTACCATCCCCTAGTATTACTAAATGGTATGTTTAATTTATCCATGAGAGAATTTATCTTTTAAGATTAATAAGCTGGCAGAAGTATTGTTTTGTTTTATATTTGTTTAGCTGTAGAGTTCCTTTTAATGTATCTGAATTGTTAAATGGTGAAATGCATGTTTGGTTAAGGGTTAATTGGAGATGGTCAGAGTATAGTATTTCTATCAACCTGCTCTTGTTGAGATTCTATCATTTCTTATTATACTGTATTTTGAGGGTATAATGTGTGCGTGTGTGTGTGCGTGCGTGCGTGCGTGCGTGTGTGTGTGTGTGTGTGTGTATGTGTGTGTACGCGTGTGTGTATGTGTGCGTGCGCGTATGTGTGTGCACACGTGTGTTTGTGTGTGCGTGCATGTGTGTGCGTACATACAAACACGTGTGTATATGTTTGATAAATCTCAGTGATCTCAGTGGATATTTCAGAGTTGGATGTATAGGTGGCATCAACAGCAATAATATATTGCTCATGCTATAGCAGTATTTATCTACTGCTGTCATCCATTCTGCTACAGAACATGAAAGGTGAATGAGACACGGTTGATTTGATCAGTCTTCAACTAGTAATATTAATGCTAAAGCATGACTTCAACATTGCTGTTTAGAGGCTCATAGCATGAAACAACAAAAAAAAAGTCCATATCAATAATCAATCTATAGAGGAAAAACACTACAGAAGCTTCTTTTAGAAATGAGACATTTGTAGCAGAGCTTGTTTGGAGGCGTTAGCAGACAAGTAAAGTTACTACACCCATGGACTGTAAAATCATTTTCTTCTATCAGGCTGATAGCCAACTGCTTTAAGAAATCGGGGAACTATGGGAGGGAAGGTGCCAACAGCTTCAACAAAGCAGGGAACTATGGGAGGGAAGGTGCCAACAGCTTCAACAAAGCAGGGAACTATGGGAGAGAAGGTACAAGGAGTGGTCAGGGACATCTGCCTAGACATCCTGATCAGCTGAATGACCCAGAGATCAATGAGGTGACATCTGTCGCAGCTAGTTTATCCTCACAAGGGAAAACATATACCTGTAAATATGTGTCCATACCAGTCTTAATTACTGCATGCAACACAAAAATGATAATCCAGTGAAAGTGATCAAACGCAAATAAATTTCAAATCACTAGACAGCACTACTTTCTATGAATATTATATCAAGTAAAGATACCACTGCACATTTTTTTTCATTTATATGTATTTTTGTGAATTTTTCCTAGATGTGGATGAGTGCAGGAGCATATCTGAACCTTGCCGGGGTGACTTGATTTGTGTCAATCAAAATGGAGGGTATCTTTGTATTCCTCGAACCGTTCCTTATGGAAGGCCATATCAAGGTTCATATTCCAACTCATACAGGCCTCTGCCTCCACCACCACTCCCAGCTCCAGCACCACCTCCACTGCCTGGATCAGGTTACCCTCAGCCTGCGCAACCACCGGTGTGTCGCTTTGGCTACCAGTTAGATGAAAGTGGTAATTGTATCGGTAAGTGCATTTCTTTCTGTTATTTTTGTGTTGCATCGACTGCTTTGTCCTGGCAGCATTACTTGAACTTATTGCCATATTCTTGATAAAATCTGCAATAAATAATTATATTTTAGAGTAAACAAACATACAGGTTGTGGTGATTCTGTTTATGCTATTATAATTATTAAATGTGCTTCCCATTTTAACACTATACATTCACAGAACTTAGCAGATAAGGAAATAAATTACTGAGTAAGTGTTTAAGAAAACTAGCAGACCAGCACTGTGATGTAAAGGGATAGAGCCCCAATTCTGTCCCAGATAACCTAAGTTCAGTCAGTGGCTTGGGTGCCGGAGGAGCCAGAAATGCAGGTGGCAGGGAATTGGATTTTGTCAGCTTGTCCATTACAGGGGTTGGGTTGTAGACATTGCTTGCAGCTAGGTGCTTCCCAGTGGAGACCAGAGAGTATTTCCCAGCTGCAAGCATGCTACCATGTGATCTGTACTGAGGAGGACTTGGATGTTGCATTCTGTGTAATGATGCACATGATGTCACATCTACACTCCACTTCATTTAGTGTTTTTTCTCCCATTCTTCCTAAAATCCCCAACTTCCAGCTAAGTATACGGTACCTGACCCCCAACACTCATCCCAGCAAATGCATGGGTGGTGATGTCACTGGAAGTGGGGCTGGTATGGCTAATCTTTCCCTGGACAGGGAGAGGCCACCTACCAAAAAGCCTATGGCAGTATTTTGCTGCCCTTGCATGATGGGATAGGACAAATGTCAGTGGCAGAGGGTATGGCAGCACAAAGAAGAAGACTAGGGAACATTTTAGTTTTAAGCCTTGTCTGCAGGGATTGTAGCACTTCTAAAAAATACTATATTAAACCTGGTTAGTCTGTTGCATTTATTCTGAATTTCATTGGTTATGCCTAAATGTGACAGTTCTAGCTGGTAATCTTATAAATAAAGGTACAGACAGCTTGGATCAGACATAGGTTTTTCAGATACCTTAAGACATGGTATCCTTCTATCACAGTGTAAAAATGCAAGTGGAACGCTAATGAGCCAGAGATGACAGTTTGGGAATCGATCCTCGAGATAGTAAGAATAGTCTAAGTAAACAGGTTAATGACCTGAAAGACAGCTTTATTTCTGCAAGAAGAGGAGGCCTTGAATGTCAGGAATATTGGGGAATGATAGAAAAAAACAAACAACCTCAGCTTCGGAATAGGACTGGAACGCCACGTTTAAATGTTATTTAGTTATGCTGTTCAGCAATAACGAGTACACCAGTACCCTGAGTTTTCTTTTGTTTGTGGGCGTTTATTGGTGGTTACATATTGGGGAATGATAACAGGAAATACTGGTCAACCTAAGTTTGCTGTGGAACAAATAACACACGGGTATTTCACTGAACATTGTACTATAGAATAAGTTGATTACAAAATGGGGTATCCCAGAATGAGCACACCCCAAGACTTTGATCCTGTACATCAGGTATTGCTTCATGCTCATTGGCTTGTTAACAGTTAATAGTCCAAGTCTGTGAAGAAAGCCTCTATATTTTTTCAACTGGCTAAGAAAAATGGGATGTAAGTGCGATGCTGACAGCCTTCAGACAGATGTGTGAATGATGAACAAACCTGTAATAAAAAAATCATTTTCAGGAGGCAAACTGAGGACAACTGGGTGCTTGTATATGTGTAGGGATAGGAATTATGGGGTAGGGACTGAAAACTTGACATCATTGATGCTGGAAGCAGAAATGAGGTTCCTCCTCAGGGTAAATGGGTTTAATCTCCATGACACTGAGAAGTTAACATTCTTGGAGGACATTAGAGTTGCTGCTCCTCCAAGATGAGGGGAATCAGATTAAGTGGTTTTGGTGACCTAGCGAAAATGCCCCTTAGAATACTTCCCACAGAAGGTGCATCAACCTCCCAACCCATTGAAAGGAGACCTCATAGCAGACTCAGCACATATTGGAGAGATTATGGGAACACTTTGGGATCCTATGTACCAACCCCCAATCCATTGATAGGAGACCTCTTAACATATTCAGGACATACTGGAGAGATTATGGGAACACTTTGGGATCCTGCAGAATAAAACTAGAATTTTGCCAGTCCCTAATATGATAAACAGAAATTACAATAATATCAGCAGAATTACTGGTATGAACTCATCACCAGCATAAGACTCATCTTGCATCCATACAATTCTGAAATAAGGGAAAGTAAATTTTTTTAGATTCACAAGAAATTGCATACTCTGGTGCTACAAAAACACTGTGATTTAAGCATAGTCTATATATGATACTAAGAAACTAAGGGTAGGGCTGTACATTCTGTAAAATGTACTTTGGTTTGAAATTGTCCTTATATTGTGTTATAAACCATTAATGGTATTAATTCTATGTTTTCTTTTCATTTATCAGTTTACTTCATGTCTAAGGACGATCTCTTGGATCCGGCCATTTACTATGTCAATAATTTTTACTACATGATATTTTCTTTGAGATGTTAGTCATTTTTTCACTGGATGGAAATCTATAAAATCATTATTGACTGAAGACTTTTTCCTTTAACCCAAAGTGCAGTGACCAAGGAGTTTTCTGAGGGGGGAATCTCTGCATCCCATAAAATACTTGGTTTTGGTTTCCGATGAATCTGGATATTAGGACAAAGCAGTGAAGTAATCTACACCCTGCCCCCAATATGCCAAACATTTATTGCCACTACTGCAAACGTTAGTTAATGCCTTGAGACCCTCTGACCTTGGAATACTAAAGTACATCTAAAGATTCACTTACTGCTTGCTAACCCACTACACTGTTACCTGATTTTGAGTTCTCCTAATTCCATCAGCATTCATTGTCCCTACATTGAACTATGGTCCTTCAAGAAAATTGTAAATGGCCCATTAATGGCTGTCTGTAGATTTCTTTCTCCTTACAAAGGAAACTTTCTGTTGTAAATACTCTAACCCAATATCTCATATGGGCTCAACTTTACTTACTCAATAATCCAAACAAGCTCTCTTATTTGCGTCTATATTATATTATCGTATGATGAAAATAGCGAACGTTATTTCATCGTACTGATAATATCTAAACAACAAAATATCGAACAAACGGAACAGTGAATTTTTTCCCAGGGAAAAAATTTGCTGCTCCGTAAAAAAAAATAACCTTAAACACAAATTTAAGTGGAGGGCTTCACCCCCCACACTCCCTGATATGCGGGGCTATGCCCCCACACCCCCTACTTAAATATACAAACTCCAAGATCACACCATAGTGGAGGAAATGGCAATGTCCCGAAGACGGCCCACCGAAGTTTTTCCCTGGGAAAAAATTAAATGTTTCGTGACTTCGCTATTTTGCCATTTTGACAGTATCAGATCGACTAAATAGAATTCGCTATTTAGCCCATTTGATACTGTCATATAGGCGCCTCGTATTCAACTAGAGCTCACTTTTCCCACTCCAGTACTTCACTTATCAAAAAACAAATTATTCCAGTGGCAACTACCGCCCCCGTCTTAGCAAGGATATTAAGAAATAAATGCAACTTAAAGATTTCTTAAGGTCAAATGTAGTGCCTTAGTGACACATTCTTTAACTTCAAGGTCAAGAGAACCAGACATAAAACTCAACGTTCTAGTTAACTGTAAGGTTCAACTGTTGTAAAATATGACCACCCACTCTACTGGGAAACCCTGTCATGTCAACTAAAAAAGAAATACTAGGTCACTCTAAATTCCAGTAGAACTGCCCACTCAAATAGAATAATAATGCACCCCTTTCATCTAATTTCACAAACTTCCTGCCCTACCCCTTTCTCCCACCCCTTACCTATGCCCCTAATCAACGTCAGCTGCACCCAAACCTTCGGCTTTAAAGCCATCTTTACCTACTCACTCCAGACCTTTCTTCTCAAAATTCAGATCTGTAACAGAGTCTTCCAGAGTCTGTTTCGTCTAAAATTCCTTAAAATTCATCTTCTTGTATCACCCATCCTTTTACACACATTTTAATATTTCTTTACCTATTGCCATTTTTCTTTCAGAACAGGAATCAGAAACAAACTAGCAACCCCTCCTTATCTGAATATTTTAACATCTTAGACCCATAGCAAACTTTTTTCACCAAACCAACATATTCAAAAAACTCACATATAAACAAATTCCAGCCTACTCTATGGAGCACAAAATGCTATCTCATAATGTCTGCATGGCTACATGGGTGTAGACTAGGATATAGTGCAATGAATAGTCTCTTCTAGGATTCAGATTTCATTTATAACCATATAGATAACAACTAGTTAACGGGTGCAATGTTTATTTCGTTGAGAGCTTTTAATCTAGTGAAGGGCTGATTACCTTTCAAACTGGTGCACAATATTGACTTCTACTTGAACTTGCTCTTATGGATCTAGAACTTACTGACTAATATGAAAATTCAAATCTTCTTCCGAAAAGCCCTTTTGTATAACTCCCTTGTTTGCTTTGATGTACCTCAAGGTTCCATATTAGGTTCTATTCTCTTCTCCAGTCTTACCAGTAGCCTACCTTCTCCAATCTCCCATTTAAACACTATCTTTTGTTGTCAGTGATTGGCTTTTGCTGAAAGGTAACAACTCTGTTAGAGATTTAGAACCTGCTTTACAACCTGGGTTCCTTCAGATATACATGTGGTTTTCTTGTTAGAAACTATCAGTCCATTTCTCTGAATCAAATCCATGATTTTTAGAATTAGCCAGAATATCTGCTCCTGTCCCTTCCCCATTTATACTCATTAATTTACTTTCTGTCTTCATTCCCCCACATTTGATGCTACCAGGCCTTTTCACATCTTCACTGACTTGGTTATTTGTATAGTCCTCTGGCAACTAAAACTGTGTTTATACTGACCAGTGTTCTTTGGCTCACAGGTTCATAGGTGTTTACTAGACTAATGACCACAAGGGCCTTTTAAATCATAGCCATGCATCCCACATCTCTGACATGTTCTGAAACCCTTGATAAGCGTAAGCAGGGGCTTGGAAGGTGAAACATTTACAGGTTGCCTGTGCCCATTAGAGACGTAGGTGCCAAACCCAGGATGAATTTCCTGTTCCCCATCTAGTTGTCCAAGTTACACTTGAATTGGTTTAGAGAAGAACTCTGCTTTACATGGATGGGGAGCCTGTTCCAGAGAAGGGGTCGTCTCTGGGATACATACCCATATCTCCAGCAGGTTCTATTTATGTCACAGGCAAGGTTTAAGACTTTAGAATGGGTAATTCTGGTACTGTTTGTTTTGCGGATATGCAGGAGATCCATCAGAGTGGGGTCTGACAATGCCTTGTATGCCAGGCATAGATCTCCCCCCAACAGCCTGTAGGAGACATATTTCCATGATAATTCTTCCTATAGCTTTGCATATGAGACTAGTGAGACTTATGGGTCTGTGGTTTCCAGAGTCTGTAGATGGCCCACCTTTGTGCAGAGAGATGCCTATTGCTGTTCTCCATTCATGAGGCACAAAGCATGTTTGGAGGCTACAGTTAAATAGCAATTCCAGAGGTCCTAACAGGTCATGTTTCGTGCTATTTAGAAGTCATCCTGGGATATTGTCTGGGCCCATTGATGCATTGTTCTTGGCCTTAGGGAGAGCATTAAGGACCTGTTCTCTAGTGACAGCAGGGGGAGTTATATTTAGTGGTATTTCCTGCGTGAAGTTTGTGGAGGGGAGAGGGGTAAAGTTACAGCTAAATTTATTGGCTAGTAGGTTTGGTATATCTTCTGGATTAGTATATGTGGCTCCATTTACAAGAGCTCTACACACATTTATGTACTGCCTTTGAGATTGTGGACATAGAAAAAGAATGCTTTGTGGTTGTTCTTGGACTGGGAGGCCAACGTTATCTCAAATTTTACTTAGGCAGACTTTATTTGTCCTCTGAGTTGTTTGTTTAGTTTGACAGTGATTTTATCTGCTGCAGGTAGCGTTGTCACCTCACAGTAAGATGTTGTCCTGCTCGATTCTCAGCGAAAGCATCTTCTGTGTGGAGACATGCGTGAATGGGCGTACCTTCATTGAGGGTTGTGCGTCAGAGCTGGCAACTCAGCACATAAAAATCTACTGCCAATCATTAGCGGACTGGAGTTCCGCTGTGGGGACCCCTAACCAGGAAAAGCCAAAAGACGCAACAACAACCTCCAAATTTTTGCTATTATTTTCTTTCTTTTGTTGTAAACCTACTGATGTTGTGATTCCACCAGGGAGGCTTGGTTTTTAAGTTCGTTCTGTACTTCTTCCTGATGGGTGCAGCTGCCTCTATGCAGCTATTAACATGGTTGCATAAGGGTTCTATGAATAGTTCTGTGTAGGTAGCAATGTTCTCACGATTTATAGGGGCTTGAAATTTGTCAGGTTATCACTTAATAGTTGGAAATTAGCCAAAGAGTAGCTCCTGAATATTCAAGGGTTAGCTGGGGTTCCAACTTGTATTTTTACTTCAAAAGAGAAGACATTACACTAGGATTGTGCAGCACATCCAGTGTGGACCAGATCTAGTATGGCTGCACCCCTGGTTGGTGTATTGACAATCTGGTCCAGGGAGTTTGTGTTTACAAAATCCATGAATCTCCGTGCCTGTACATTTGGTGTCATAAATGATTCATAGTTAATAGTGAGGTAATTAAAGTTGTCCATGAATATGATATTGGGTTGCATGGTGTGTGTTTCCAATAAGTTTGGGTTTCTTGGGTCATAGAGGCAGACCTAAAGCATGAAAAGAAGTGGCATTGGATTTTCTTTATGATGATTTCAACATGCAGAAGCTCAAGTGCATTGTCCTGATTGAGTAGCCTTGAGGTATATTTACTTTTGATGTAGATCGAGACACCTTCATCTTTAGTCCCTGTCTGTATAGTAGCTGGTCTAAATGTGTGGAAAACATTACAACCTTGCACTGTTGGTGTGCTCTCCACAGCTTTAAATCATGACTCAGTGACTACATAGATGTCAGCATTTTCTAGGGTGAAGAGAACTTCTAGGGAGTGGATTTTTTTGTTTAGACTCCTAGCATTGAGCAGTAACACCTTTAGATTTTCTTAGGCATGATTTCCTATTTCGGAAGTACTTGCAGTTTGGCATTGCCTGAAAAAGGCAATAAGGGACAGGACAATATTTTAGCTAATATTCAAAAGCCTAGAGGGGAGGGGTGCAGAACATTCCCTGCAAAGCATCATGGTTTGTTGACTATCTCCTTACATGCTGACAAATATTGCACCCCCTTAGGAGTCCTATAAGGAAACAGCTGCAGTACTTAATAATGATGACCGTCCCTCCTGGCATGTCTAAAGTTCAGTTTCCTGTGCTTTCTCCTATTAACCTGGTGAAGTTGGGCATTCTGAGGCAGTGTAGCAACTGCCTCATGTACACAGATGGATTCACCAGACAATCTCGAAATACTGAAATGTCGAATTTCAGTATTTCAAGACTGTATAGTCGAAATTCCACATACCCGAAAACTCATAACCGTGAAAACTGCAATCGCAACCATACACACACACACACACACACACACACACACACACACACACACACACACACACACACACACACACACATATATACACACCACCACCATACAACACACACATACACGTACCTAACTACACTACAACAAACAAAACAACAGACACAAACGCAACATAACATACAAACATACCTACCCTACCTATAAAATGGGGGGCAAGCCTCTCTGCACCCCCCTACTTATATATACTAACTCTGAGGTCACACTAAACACACAAACACACACAAATCACCATTACACACACTCACACACACTAAAATCCCTTCCCAATACCCTTAAGTAAACACCACTTACCTGAATCCCCAGTTAAATCCACAAACCGAAATGCACGTCATGAATGTGACACCATGACAGCAGACTCGACATTTCTGCATTTGAGATAGTGCAGTTTCGCGTAACTGCACTTTCGACTATTCAGTCTCGAAATACTGAATTTCGACATTTCAGTATTTTGAGATTGTCTAGTGAACACACACAGACAACCCCCTCCTCTTACCTCCCAACACTCAGACTTATGAGAGATACACTTATATCTCCAAATTGGAAGCCATGCACTTTCCAGCCAAGACCGGAATAGCTGGTCAAGAGGAGAAGGTCAACACCTGCTCCACACTACATGGAACACATAGCCCTCCAGAACACCCACCATCACAACCCTCACATAAAAACACAAACCACACACCCACCTTCACTGAGGCTCTCAATAGAAATTTACTCAAACAGCAGAGACCTCCAAGGCAGAAACGCACTTGACACCACAACACAACACCAATCATGAGACACATAACTCTCCTAAACAGTGTGCCACTCAACCAAAGCCCCTAAGGCAAAACAGAATGCCAAGCATACTAGTCATAGGTGACTCAATAGTAAGGCACACAGATGTCCCACTCACTAGGTTGAATAAGGAGAAGGTAACAGTCAGCTCTCTATAAAGTGCCAAAATCCGACACATAACACACGCACTCAGGTCACTCCACAACAAATACACGTATGACATAGCGGACCTCTCTGATTATGTGGCCCAGGCAGGTATGACCCTAGCCCTGAGCTGCATCCTACCATTGCCAAGAATGATACTGCAGTACAAACAGAAAATGATTGACTTCAACAATTGGCTAAGTTTTTGGTGTCATTTTAAGGGGATCCAGTATCTGTCTGCTTGGGATGACATGATTGACAGACCCCAATGCTTTGCCAGAGATGGCCTGCGTCTGACACCCCTGGGTTTCCAGATACTGGCTAAGGCTCTTGCCAACCCTATAGTGCCTTTTTAGGTGGTGTTCCAAAGACCAAATTACAATTGTAACAGCTATAAATAAATGCAATCTGAGGGTCATGCTGCTCAATGCTAGAAGTCTAAATCTCAAGATGCACTCGCTCGAAGCACTCCTCAAAATGGAGAACATTGACATTTGTGCTGTACTGGAGACCTGGTTTAAAGCAGCAGAAAGCACCCCTGCACTACCAGGCTATAACTCATTCCACACCTTTCGGCTCCAGAACACAGACCGAAGCTCCAAAGGCATTGGTGTCTCCATATTCATAAAGGATATGCACACCTTCAGACTAGTAGCCCAGCATAATGCATCTGAAATACTCCAGGTACAACTAATATTGGGTAAGATGGCAATTCAGGTCGTAGCCTGCTTCAGGTCCTCAACTATGTCCCAAGACTCTCACTCCACATCCCTAAATGCCCTGGAAACTGTTAAGATCCAGCCCAACACTCTCATACTAGGTGACTTCAATTACCCCTCTATCAACTGGGAAAACCTCATGCACCAATGCACTGGTTCAACACTTCCTGGAATTCATCAGTTCCAATGCCCTGGACCAGCTCATTCTTACCCCCACTAGAGTAAGCAACATCCTTGATCTGGTTATTACTAACATGGGCAGCGTTGCGCTACACCAGTAGTCAATTCCTCCATGGTTAGATCCAACCACAAACTAATCCCCATGGAATTCCACATCTCACCCACACCCCTCGCAAAGGTATCCACCATGAAAAACTTCTCTAAATCTGACTTTGGACTCATAAAAACAGAGGTGGCTAACTTCATGGCACCCATACCAATGGAAAATAGATGCATGACTGCCGAATCATACACCAATGCACTGTATGAACACGTACATAAATGCATGTAACTAGCCATACCCAACAGATCCAAGACGCTTGCCTCCAAAAAAAGGAAGCCAATCTGGTGGTCCCCTGCCATTAATAAACTCTACAACAGAAGGAAGAAAGTGTTGCAGAAAAAGGTGAAGTCCCAAGACTGGAAAAATTCCCTTATTAGCCTCAACAAAAAGTTGAGATCCCTCATTAAAACCTCTAAAGCCAGCTATGAAGGCAGAATTGTGGCAGACACTAAAAACAACCACAAAGCCTTCTATAGTTATATCAAGAATCTCCATGGCAATACCCAGATTTGGTCTGAGTTACTGCACTATGGTACCTCCAATACTGAGCCAACAGATATTGCCAACATACTGGCCAACAGATTCAGTGTCAACTTTACCCTTCTCTCCCCCCCAAAGGACCAATCTCAGTACTGGAAGAATGTCAGGCACCCAGGATTACTGCAGCACAGGTTAAAGCTGCATTGTCCAATGCCAAGACTACAGCTTCCATGGGACCCGTTAATATCCCTGGCAGTGTTCTACATGAACTAAAAAGTGAACTGGCACCACATCTGTGTGCCCTGTTCAGTCACAGCCTCACCTCAGGCTTTGTCCCTACTGAATGGCACACTGCTACAGTCATCCCTATCCATAAAGGAGAAGTGACTACCGACCCTGGGAACTATCTCCCCATTAGCCTGATGAATCTGATATATAAGGCTATGGAGAGCATCATTATGTACCTAATTAACAAGGATATAGGGAATCTCCAAACTCTGGATCCCACACAATTTGGTTTTGTGAAAGGTAGATCATGCCTGCTCAACCTGGTCGACTACTTTGAGTCAGTCACCAGAGCTGCAGATGAAGGCAAGGAAGTTCATACAGCCTACCTTGATCTGGCCAAGGCCTTTGATACCATCCCTCACTCAGGAATTATTGATAAACTCACCAAACTAGGCATCAACCCCTATATCATTAGGTGGGTTGCAAATTGGCTCACAGATAGAACCTACAGTGTGAAAGTAGCAGACTCCAAGTCAGACTGCCAACCAGTCATGAGTGGAGTCCCACAGGGATCGGTCCTGGGTCCTCTCCTGTTTGGCATCTACTTTTCAGAAGTCCAGGCCAACATGGAGGGACTCTGGCTGACCAAGTTCACAGATACTACAAGCTGGGAGCTATTATTAACTCCCCAAATGATGCAGACATGCTACAGAAAGGCCTCAGTGAGACCAATGACTGGTGTCGAAATCATGGCCTTAAGCTTAATGCCAAAAAATGTGTCATCATCCCCTTTGGGAAAAACTCAGTTCCCACTAATTACCACATTGATAGGAACCCACTGAACACTGAAGGCATTATAAGAGGTCTGGGGACACAGGTTGACAGCAACCTCTCCTTCAACCACCACATTACCACTGTGGTCAGAATGTCCTTCTATGTGGCACATCTCATTACCAAGGGAATTATCCAGGAAGAAAGAGGTCATCATTTCTCTCTACTCTTCCCTCATTAGACCAATCATTGAGTATAATGCCCCATTTGGCATGTACCTGACTAGACAACTGCAACAGCTGGAGAGGCCACAAAAGTACCTCACGAAGAGGATCCTAGGCCTTAAAACATATGTCCTACATGGACAGACTCAAAAAACTCCAGCTATTCTCTGTCTGATACCGTCAATAAGAGGCAATCTCTGCTTGACTTACAAAGCCATGTCTGACCCAGCTCTGTTAGAAATGCTACATCTAAAGAAATCCCAATCCCTCCACACCGCACACTCCAGAGACCTCAGCCTCATTACCACAATGAACAGAACATGCTGGAGGGACAGGTTCATAACCCAGAGATGGCCCATGCTATGGAACAGACTTCCCATACATGTCAAGCACAGCACGTCACTGGCCCTCTTCAAGAGAAATCTTGATGAGTGGATGGGAAATTGAAAGTTCACCCCAGGGATCACTCCAGTGGCTCTACTTGATAGAGGCACTGGGAACTAACATTGGGTGGCACAATGCCAGGGCACTTCTATGGGCTAGGCTTGTAAAAGCTCCACAGCCATTAGCCTAGTGCACACCTATAAACCTATGAACCTTAGAATGGCAGGAAAAACTAAGCCAGCTTACTGTTCCATTGTGCCAAATGCATACTAATTAATATCCTGATCCCTGTCAAACACACCCTCTCGAAGGTTTGCACTGGAGGCTGCTGCTGTTATTGTCTTCTTCTGAAAGCACTCAGTCAGGTTTGTTGGTTCATAAACATGTCAGATACCTGAGCACATCACTGGATCTTGTTTAATTCAAATGATTCTTCATAGCTGGTCATTCAACCTTCATTGCAGCTTTTTAAATAACTCATTACAGCCTAGTGACACCTCCAGGTGTTTTGTAGCTACTGCCTTCCGACAGCTATGGGGATCTAATATAACCTGCTCATATTTACATTAATAATTCCAAAACTATGTTACATATCAGCTAGTAAAAGACTTCATATTAAAGCTTAAGTTATGCACTGACATTTGACTCCTTTGTAGTGGTGCTGCAGTGATATTAATTGTTGATCCTATTGTTGCTCTGATGCATTTTATTTATGTAGTCATAATTTTCATATTTTTTAAATATCTCATCAATCAAGCAACTCAGAACTTCATGGATAACCTGTCTGTAGTTTGAGTGGTTACTGAGATATCAATATCTACTGTATTTATTATGATTTATAAAATCGACTTTAAGACCTAGGCTCTAATAAACACTACTATTGCAGATATAAGGTTCATAAGGTTCATAAGTAAATACTAGGCTAGCTGCTTTTGTGGGCCATTTTAAGCCTAGCTAATTTTCCCTGGTTAGATTCAAACTCAGATATCTTGCCTTTGAGGTAAACTCCTTGTTTGCACTGAATAATTCCCCATTTATATTTCTTTTAAAACCCTTGTGGCTACATAAATATGATTAGCTGTTTGAAATGTGAGACAGAACTTGATTTTTTTCAAAACGTTTATGAAGTAATAATTGGGAGTACAAGCCTCCAGCTTTTCATTCTAGTAAATCAATAAAGCGTTTCTCCCCGGGCCTCCGCTGAAAACAGGCTCTGTGGAACCTAGTCGGACATTCCCGGTCAACAAATGTGAATAAATAAATAAATAAAATAAATAAATAAATGTAAACTAAATGTTTGTCATCCTCTTGCCCACAAACTAAATATCACCTCTCATTATTAAAGCACTCTGTTTCCATCAGCCAGGTTCTCTTACCACTCCTTAGGGTATCCTTGACTACTTACTACAAATTCTGAAGTGTCTTTCCACAGACTGGGCCTCATCATCTTGAATTTCATTCCCTCTTCCAGCAGAAACCATCCTACCTTTCCTCACCACTTTTTGAGAAAAATGATTGATGGACCTTGGTTAATTGCCTACATTGTGAATGTACACCTTCATTTGCTTACATCAACTGTTGCATTATTCTGTAATGTAAAGATTTGACTTAATTCCCGTTCCCTTCTGCCAACAACTTACTGAATGCAAATGATAAATCCTTACTGTACATAATTACTTGTATATGAGGTGCTGATTTCCTTTTCTTACTGGCATTTTAACTGAACATAATATTTATTATACCGAATGTCATGTACAAATTAACCTTATAATAAGCAATTACTAATAGGTAACATTTGCACTGATTTTTTTAAATGTTACTTGTAAATATCTATAATTCTTGACCCAAGATGGGATAAAAAGGTCCCATGTATTATTTAAGTGGTGTACAGCTTTAAAAGCAAGAGACATTTGCAAAGAAGTTAAATACCATGTGTTATAATTTCTTCAAGAGAATTCACTCTGATTAATGACCTCTTAGACATTAGACCACATCGTCTCTGTATTGTTAACTCATCGTCCTGACAAACCTACACATATCATATGATGAGAAAGTGGAGGAATGTATCTGCAGAAGTGAATACATCTATCAGACTAATTATTTGAAAGTAGAAAAATATAATGTAAAGTGGAAAGTTGTTTCAAATTAAATCACCAGAAATGTTTTTTTTTTTAGTTTAAGGAAAATTTTCTGAAAACTGGAAGGTTTAGATCCAGAAATTTGCATGGTGAATGGTTTATCTTTAAAGATTAAAACAGTTATAGACTGATACATTTCTGCATGCCGTGGGAAGAAGCATTGAAAATATTTAATGCTTTTACTTTTCTTGACTAGAGGAAACACAAAGTAATAGCAATAAGAGAGTTCAGGAATTATGGAGAGCCTAGAAGGAATTTGCTTTTTGTTCTTTACAAAAACAGAAGGTCCTATAGAGACAATAGATGTTTGCAGTACCACTATCCCTGTGGCATGGAGGGGTGAAGCCCTGCCTATAACCTGCATGACCCAACTTTGATTGGTGACCCAGGCACTGAATAATTTGTCTAGGGAGATAAAGGAATAATGAGGCACTGCAAATTGATATTTGTGGGGGGTGGGGAAGCTAGGGGCGTGTGCCACAGGATGTGTACTCTATCTACAACCCAGGTGAGGACTAGAAATAGATGGAAGGTGTCTACTTTCAAGATATTGTTCATACTTCATGCATACTTCATACTTGGGGCTTTACTGGCATACACCAGAAATGGCAAGGTTAAAACAAACAAACAAAAAAAAGCATGATGGTTGCCTGGATGACAGCCAGGCTGTAGCATTTCTCCTACACCAAAAGGAATAAATGAATGTTAATGTTCAATGGTTTTGTGGTTTCAGGCACAAAGGAAAAATATAGCAAAATCATTAAATAAATAAAAATAAAAAATAGTAATAAAGACTATAGATGTTTATGCCACTGATCTGAAAACCTGAGCCAAACACTATTTTGGAGATTTGCATGATTCACGGATGAGAAATAGAACAGTTTGTGGTATAGAAAATGATCAGACAAGAAGAAAACATTTAAAATAAATAGATCTGACATTTTCAAAAGCTGAAGATATGTAAAGAACAAGTAAAATTGTTAGTTAAATACTTAACTAATGAAATGGATGTGTGTGAGATAAAATGTGAGTCAAAAAAGGTCAGAAATTACAAATAAATTGAAAATATGTTGTGCATATAATGGATATGAAAACTAGCCATGTGACAATGTAGCATTAATAAAAAAGGGGGGTGTTCAATGGAAATTCAAGCTTAGTTTACAAGATGTGGCCATAAATATGAGAAGCCCTGACCTGTAAAATCTATGATACATGAGGAATTTCTGGAAAAATGTTTTAAAAGCAGGGCAAGTGTGTTCAAAATAATCTGCATGGAGTTGAATAGTAAATTTAAAATGAGGGATGCCAACAAATAGTTTTGGGAGGCAGTAAAAGTGAAACGAGTTACAGTGGTGTTCAGCTGCATCACAGGTACTGAGAAAGAGTGCAGTGTGATTGTTGACAGAAAATGGTAACAATAAATAGAATGTTGGATTTAAACAAGTCACGAATGTAACATTGTGTCTGAACACATCAGGGTTTACAGGCATCAAAAACATTGTGAAAGCATTATGGTCACTTGGAGGACATGTTTGGCCATAGTTATTGATAAGAATATACAAATAAGTAGTAAAAGCCTTTTTTAAATTATAACACATTTTTTTAAATATTTTTGGTTGTGTGGCTTATGAGAAGTTAAAAATTAAAACAAATTCACAAAAAAAAAAAAAAAAAAAAAAAAAAGGTGCACGTGTAGAGCAACAGCAACAGTCACAGAGGTATCCTGAATTCTGTACAGTTATAACAGTGATATCCCATATGACTATTCAAATTTTAAAGGCTTACAAAGTCTGCCAGAAAAATATTACACAGAAAGTAAACCCTGATTCGATGCCAGTCTTACATGTTTCCACGGAAGCACCAGTAGTTATCAGAAGCAGAACAAATCGGTAAATGTAGTGCCTAGAAAGCTTAGGAGGTATTCAGTAAGCAATTCCAATCATGAGAATGGATGAATAGTGTGCCCACTCTTGTAAATGAAACAGGATTTGTGTTTGTATTGCTCTAACATCACAATGGTCGAAAGGAAAATGCTACAAAGAATAATATGAACAGCAGAAAAGTTCGTGGGCACTAGTCTTCCTACCTTACAGGAGTTCTTTGAACTGAGATGTAATAAGAGGTCCCGCGAGATACTGAGTGACACTTCTCATCCAACGTATGATTGGGTCAGTAAACTTGGTTCTGGTAGAAAGTTACAGAGTATCCACTGCAGGGCCTCCAGATTCATGAACAGTTTTTATCCAACTGCAATAAGACACATTAATGCAGACATAAATCTGGATGTATCAAAATTATAGTAGATTGTCATGCTGTTGTTGTTTTTCTTTGTTTTCCATACAGTCATTCTATTTATTTATTGCATACTAAAATGAATATATTCTCATTCAAGTGCAATTCCAATCACTTCATTATGTGCAATATCACCCAGTCTCTCCTCTGTGTATAGTGTACTTTTCTTTACATGTTTCAGTCATCTAGTATCAGAGCTGTCCAGTGTATATAAATAGTGTACAAGCATGTGTGTCAGCTACCTAAATATTTACTTTTGTATTATAGTTATTGTTTAGTCTTTAACACATATCATGTCTTAGCTTTTTGTGTTTGTTTTCTCCTGTAAAAGAGCTGACACTCAACATTTCGTTTAGGTAGCACTTATGTTTCCTAAATGACAATAAAGTTTCTTTGAATCTTTGAATCAATGTAATTTGCCAGAAACCCACAAATTTTCTGAGGAAGAAATCTGGACATTCCACAAAAAGCCGGAAAGTTGAAAGGTATGTTCACAGATCATGTTTGGGGTTCATAGCATGTTATTTTAATGAAGACATTTTTATCAAAACTGCATGAAATTAAGCAATGCGGTTGAAGGATGTGTTTATTGAACTAATAATGTACTGAAGCTTGGTTTCGGACAGTTTTACCAAAAATGAGCTGTGTGGTTAAAGAAGAGTCCACTTCACAGAGTGGCTAACTTCCTCATGGTTGTGCAGCCATACAATCACTCTGTTTAACGAGGGGACATTAGGGGTGAAAGGTGTTAGCTTATCTACTTGTGTTCATCATTTTTGCAATGAAACTCCTTCTTTGTTTTTATCTTTTGATTTTTATTGTCATCCGACTCATTTTTTTCTGTGTGGCCATTTTACTTTATTGAGTAATATTCTTTGTATCCATTGTTTCTTTTTTCTATTGGGCTTCATTATTATTATTATTTTTTCACTTATGCAGAGTTACTGTAATGAGGTTTATGTTCCTGACATAAGTCTGAATTTTGTTATTCACATTACAATTAAAAAAAAAAACAAAAAAAAAACTTGTACTTAAAATTATGCAGTACGTGAGGGTAAGTGCAAGTCAATATGGCTAACAACAATTAAAATAAAAACTGCTGAGGATAAACAGTTTGTAGCTTATCACAAGGTATTTGTGTTTAACACTAGAGAAACAAATCACCTGAATCAGAAGGCATTTGCCCAGCAATGAGCTAAAGGTCTACCCCCTCTGAAGCTATTGATTGCTGAGATTCTTGGTAGATAGTGCATTTGCAAATATGGCGCTTGAAATTGTATTCTTAAATCAATTTTGCAATGACATTTGCTTTTATGTTTTGATGTGTATGGTCATTTGACTCTTTTTTTTTTTTTTTTCTGGTAGCTAGTTTCTTTAGTTGCTTTGTGCAGCTACAGTGACTTTGACCAGTAGTAACTTAATATGCCATATGGTGAAGTGCTGAGAGCTCCACCTCTCAGTACGGTGTCACCATTGTATCAGAATAGTGGGAGCACTGGCATGACAAAGTCTCTAATTAATTATTCATGAAGGCTCTATTTAGACCCTTCTTTGTAAACTGCAGCTTATGGCTGAAACATATTTTTACAGTTTGGCAAAAGGCTTTGGTGAGCTGTAATACTTGGATATACACCTCCTGTTCTGGTCTGTAAGCGGTTTACATTTTTTTCCTAGGCAAAAAGAACTCTTGCAGACTCAACACGAATTCTGGCCAAAACAAAGTACTGAAACTTCTTCTTCTTTTGGCTTTTCCCGGTTAGGGGTCACCACAGCAGATCACCTGTCTGTTCATGATTGGCAGTGGAGTTTTACGGTGTCAAGTTGCCAGCCCGGCACCCAACCTTCCACAGAAGGCACACACATGTGCACACTCACACGTAGGGCCAATTTAGTGTGTCCAGTCCACCTACAGCATGTCTTTGGGATGTGGGAGGAAACCGGAGCACCCGGAGGAAACCCACATGACCACAGGGAGGACATGCAGACTCCGCACAGAAGGCACCCAAGCCAAGAATCGAACTGGAAAACCTCTTGCTGTGAGGCAGCAGCGCTAACCGCTGCACCACTGTGGCTGCCCAAAACAAAGTACTGAAACTATATCTTTAAAAGTTAAGTCATTATAGTAGCAGTATTATTTCTCTGTCTGCAAAAATCCTTTGATATTGCTAGTCATGCAGAACTAATAATTTGCTTGAAGTCTATTGATTTTAAACCTCATGATATAGCATGGTTTGCCAGATAGCTAGCAGGAAATAAACAGCAAAATGGAACAAGTTCTTATCACCCCAGAATGTCTATACTGGTGTACCCTAAAATTAAATACTAGGTTCACTTATATTTTTTCTTAGTTAACAGAATTTCTTCTGTTCATTGCCCACTTTAGTACAATGTGCAGAATGCAGATATCACATCTGCAGATTCCTCAGGCACATTCACATCAGTTAACTCTTCACTTCAAATCCACTGCCCTTCAGCATTATATGTAGAACTTGGGCATATCACTTAATGCTGTCTGATCAAACTATGGTATTTAAGGTCAAGCTTGTTTTACTGAAGCTAAACTTGCCTGAACTATGAACCCCACTTCCCTGCTGTCTCACTACAGCAACATCACTACAGAAACAGTCGAGTCTGAAGTGTTCTGCAGGGGGTTTGTGCCCCTCTGCATCTCCCAATGTGGGATCTCAGAATCCCCATTCTTAAACTCTCTAGCTATGCACCAGCTCAGAAAAAGGAAATGCTTTTACTTCCTTTTCTTTAGGTTGCTGTGACCTCAGATGTGGTGTATTGGGTCCTTATCAGTTGATCGAGTTTTCTGAAACTCGAAATTCATATGGTTGAGACCATATGATCGAGTTTCTGAAAAAAGTCAAAAAACACCTGAAGTAGCGCAATGAAAAAAATAAAAAAATAATAATCAGGAGGCCAGCAATACTTGACAAACAATTTTAGTCAATGTTAAGCACTTTCGTTCCCAGATAATGGAACTTCAGTTCTGATGAAGTTCCATTCTCTGGGAAAGAAAGCACTTAACGTTGATTAAAATTGTTCATCAAGTATTGAAGGCCTCCTCGTTATTTTTTTCATTCCGCTACCTCAGGTATTTTTGACTTTTTTAGTTGGTTCTTGCCGTTGGATATTACTTTGCATGTTTTTGAATACCCAAAGCTTTTGAATGGAGATCACGGTACAGTGCAGACTGGGAAATTTACCCTTTTCCTAAATGTAGTGCGATCTTGGAATTGATATATATAATTTGCAGGGGGTGCAGGTAAGCTTGCCTCCCTTCAAAAATGTAAAAAAGGTAGATTTTTGTGTTGTTTTGTTTTTTTTTTTTTTTTTTTTTTGATGTTCGAGTTTTCAGAAACTCGATCATGTGGTCTCGACTGTATGAATTTTGAGTTTCTGAAAACTTGATCATCTGACATAGACCCCGGTGCATTTAGATATCAGGACTGTGAAAACAGGGCCCCCACATTTGGAAGTTCAAAAGTTGTTCAGTCACATTAAATTTAATTGTCAGTATCAAGGTACTATTTTAGGTGGTGGCAAGTTCATCCACAATAGATCAGGAGAGCTATATTTAGCTTCAGTATGGTCAACTACACTCATTATTTACAATTAATTTCAAACTAATAATTAGATCCTTTCAAATGAATATCTAACAAATAGCTGTTCCCTCATGAATATCTAAGTTCAGTGGATGACAAGTAACTATCAGTGGTTACAAGTATATAATATCTAGATGTAAAATTAAACTTTCACATACAAAACTCAAGTCATAAAGGTAAAAAAAGAACTTCCCAGCATTCTTTGCTTATGCCGGACTACCCACTGGCAATGCATCACTGATACATGGCCAGTGTCCTTTCAGCCTCTTTTACTACCTTTAAACTTTTCAAGATCACAGTAAGCTAATCAGGTGTGTTTCTTAGTTACCTCACTAAAACTGTATTTTTTCCCTTTTTGATCACTATAACCTTATTCTTGTTTGTATTACTGATTATTTATTTATTTTATTTGACATTTGGTAACTGGGCAAGTAGACTTATCATCTGGCCCTTTTTAGCCATGAGCTTTGCTCCAGAAGAGCAAAATATATAATACAATAAACAAATTGATAAAATTGAAAATGCATCGTACAGTATACAGTATACACTAACAAATATGCATATCAATAGTTAATACACATAGAAAAGGGGTCACAGTAGACAACATTCGCAATATTTCAAGCAATATGGAAATATGTACAATATCTGTAGTATTTACAGGATGAAGTTTTATGAAACGTGCATGTAGTACTTGTAAATATTGCATTTACAACTTATCTAGCGTCATGAATACAAGTATTGGCAGTTTTTTTTTCTATTTGATGTTGCTACAGTTTAGCCTTGAGTCCATCCAACATTATTTCCAAATGTATTTTTCTGAGTAGTTGATTTTATGTTGCTGGCACAAGCTGAGTGAAGGTCTGTCAAAGTAATGCAATCATCTGGACTTCCTCTCAATGAGTAGGGTATTTTTCTTATTTGAAAGGTTAATTTTAGAGGCAAACATGATAATTTTGAACAACTGAGTGATGAGTAGCCTAGTAGTTATGCTAGTAACCTATAGTCAATGAAATATCTTTAAGAGATCACAGTGGTGAGTACACTTGTCAGCTAGAACTACAAATGGCAGATGTTGTTTTCCAGTGCCTTTACTTTTTGTGTGTTGGCACAGAATGAAGTTTAAAAAGGGCAGGGCATATTCAGTTTTGGAAATGATGACATTTCCAGCTATAGACTGCCTTCAAGTCGAGGACAATAGGTATGATATATTTTAGCAAAGTTTCAGTTGTGAAAGTATTTTGTTGACAGTATTGTCTGTATGCCTTGAGAATATTAAGGTAAGGTCAAGGAGGACTTCTAAATATTTTTGGAGTATAAGATTAGGTGCTAGATTATTTGAGTTATTCCTTACTCTCATTACTGGGAGACAGGCCAGTTTGTATGAGTAACAAATAGTATAATGCTAGAATTTTGGGATCAATTATTAACCTATTGCTAGTTAGCCTATTACTGAGGTTAGTAAAATTTCCCTGTAATATGCATTGTACCCATAAAGAACTTCATTTATTGATAACACTGGCACATCATATACATACGTAGTCATGTTGATATGAGATAGATCACAAGGTAGGTCATTTATAAATACTAGGAACAGTACAGCCCAGGCACCGATCCCTAAGGCAGTCCAGTGTCGAATGTACTTACATCAGTCAGGTTATTGCTGTTTTATACCTGAAAAGTTCTATTTTTCAGATCTATATTAAACCACTGGATATTATTTGGTCTGAAATTGAGTTTGTTCAGTCCGTTGAGCAGAAGGATATGATTTACAGTATGTCAAGTCTACAAAAAGATTGTTAGTAAGTCAGTCATTCTTCATATTGTAGTAAATTGAGTTGGTGACACAGAAAGTGCAGTCAGAGCTGATGGCCTGATGGAAGCCATGCTGTTCATCACAAAGGGGGCTATAACTATTTATAGGGTCAAATATCTGCTTGTCTAAGATGTTTTCAATTGTTTTGGTTAGTGGGCACAGATTAGAACTTGGTCAGTAGCCTTTGCAATCTTTTATGTAACGGGATTATCAATGAATAATGATGGGACTGCGGACGTAGTAAGGGAAAGATTGTAAATATGAGTAAGAGGTTTGGCAATAAAAGATGCTGCCATTTTTAGGAAGGCAGGGTGCAGTATGTTAAATGGTGCTCCTGACTTGGTGTTTAGTTTTAAAACTTGAGCCTGGGTTTCTTTGACATTAAACTATTTAAAGTAGAATGTAGGACAGTACTTGGTCAGATGATGGATCTTTGGGAGATGTCGTCATTAAATGTTTGCTGGAGAGGGATTTGGGAAGGAAATGAGTTACCCAAAGTAGTAATAGCTTCTAATAGGAAGTTTGTGTTGGAAGATGTTTCTAGTAAGATGTTTCTGTTGGACAATGTAAATGCAACAGTTGTGTCCTCCGAGGATGTGGTAAGGGCCATGTATTTTGCATCTGTGATCTGTTGAGTTAGCTATTTTATTATTTTCCAGACATATTTAGGAGGGCATGAGAGGGTCTTTTGCCTTTTTCTTATGTAGATTGCTTCAGTGGAATTAGTTGCAATTCTGTTTTTTTTTCCTGCGGTCAGTGAAAGTTTGGTGTAAGTTTCCATTGTTCATAGGTAGGTAGGTAGGTAGGTACTAGGCTATCGGCCCTAGGGCCCATTCAAGCCTAGCCAAAAAATGTACCCTGGCTTTCACCACCCAAGAAAATTATTTTCCTGTGCCCCTGTCGAGCAGAGCCACAGAAGTGATCCCCGGGCTGAATTTCCCATTTCCCATCCAATCATCAAGATTTTTCTTGAAGATTGCTAATGAGGAGCTCTGTTTGACATAGATAGGTAGTCTGTTCCAGAGTATGGGAAGTCTCTGGGACAGGAATCTATCCCTCCAACATGTTCTGTTTATTGTGGTGACAAGGTTAAGGTCCCTAGAGCGTGTAGCTCGGAGGGATTGGGATTTCTTTAAGTGGAGCATGTCCAACAGCTCTGGGTTTGACATAGCTTTGTATGTTAGGCAGAGATCACCCCTGAGTAGGCGATATGCGATGGAGTAAAGCTGTAGTTTTTTGACACGGTCTGCATAGGGCATCTGTCTGAGGCCAGTAATCCTCTTTGTGAGGTATTTCTGTGGTCTTTCCAGTTGTTGCAGATGTCTTGAGGGACATACCAAAAGGGGGATTGTACTCTATAATGGGTCTAATGAGTGATGAGTAGAAGGGAACAATGATCTCTTTTTTCTGGATGAGAATCCTTTTGTGATGAGATGAGCCACGTAGAATGATTTCCTGACCACTCTGGTGATGTGATTATCAAAGGAGAGACTACTGTCCACCTGTGTCCCAAGGTCTCTTATCACATTTTCGGCATTAAGTAGACTACCAGCTATGTGGTAGTTCATGGGTACAGAGTTTTTACCAAAGGAGATGACAATACACTTTTTGGCATTGAGCTTCAGGCCATGGCTTTGACACCAGGAATCTGTCTCAGTGAGGCCCTTTTTATAGTTTGTCCACATCGTTAGGAGTTTTGATTATGGCTCCTAGTTTGCAGTCATCTGCAAACTTTGTTAGCCAAAGACCTTCTGTGTTGGCCTGCATTTCAGAGAAGTAGATACCAAACAGGAGAGGACCCAGGACTGAACCCTGTGGTACTCCACTTGTCACTGATCTGATGTCGGATTTGGAATCCGCTACTTTCACAGTGTGAGTTCTGTCCATGAGCCAGTTGGCAACCCATCTTATGACATAGGGATTTATACCTAGTTTAGTGAGCTTATCTATAATTCCAGAGTGGGGGATGGTGTCGAACGCCTTGGCGAGATCTAGATAAGGTGTGTGAACCATTTTACCATCATCTATGGCTTTGGTGACTGCTTCAAAGAAGTCAGTCAGGTTTAGGAGACATGACCTGCCTTTTACAAATCCAAACTGAGTAGGGTCCAGAGTTTGGAGATTACCAATGTCTTTGTTTATGAGTTCCATGATGATACAATCCATGGCCTTGCAGACCAGGCTCGTCAGGCTAATGGGGCGGTAGCTCCCGGGGTCCGTCGTGGCTCCCCCTTTGTGGAGTGGGATAACTGTCATGGTGCACCATTCAGTGGGTACAAAGCCTGAGGTAAGGCTATGATTGAACATGGTACTTAGGTAGAGTGCCAGTTCATTCTGTAGTTCGTGTATAACACAGCCTGGGATATTGTCAGGTCCCATGGATGCTGTGTTCTTGGCTTTGGAGAGTGTGTTTTTTACCTGTGCAGCCATAATTATTGGAACTTTGCATTCTTCCGGTACAGAGATGGGCCCTCTAGGGGGTGAGAGGGGGTTAAAGTTAGCACTGAACCTATCTGCTAGGATGTTGGCAATATCAGTTGGTTCTGTATATTTAGTGCCATTATGCTGTAACTCAGAGCAGATCTGAGTGTCCCCATTTAGATTCTTGACATCGCTATAGAGTGCTTTGTGGTTGTCTTTAGAGTCAGTGACAATTTTGTTTTCGTAACTAGCTTTGGAGGATTTTATGAGGGATCTCAACTTCTTACTGAGGTTGACCAGGAAGTTCCTCCAGTCATGGGATTTTACTCTTTTTTGCAACAGTTTCTTTCTTCTGTTGTAGAGTTTGTTTATGGCAGAGGACCACCAGATTAGCTTCCTTTTTCTGGAGGATATCATCTTGGTTCTATTAGGGATAGCATGATCCATGCACTCGTGTAAGTGCTTATAAAGTGCATTTGTGTAGAATTCGGCAGTCATACCTCTATTGTCCATCTGCATGGGTGTTTGGGTTTTGCTTCGGTTGTCTCCATGCCCTATCTCTTTGTTTCATAAGGGTTATGGTGCCATTTGTATCTAGGGGCATAACTGACTTTTAAGTCTACGCTAAGTGGGAGGTGGCTAAATGCCCCCATGATCCCAGTTTATAAGCTGATTCACAACTGTGATTAAATGTCAGCATGCAATATTTGTTTGTGCTTGTTACTGTCAATAACTGAGTAGGCCGTGAAATACCACATTAGGGGGTTAATGGGTGCTGCCACTGACAAGCGTACATCTTTGCCCAGTATTACACGGGAGAACAGAAATTAACCTTAGCAGCAAAATATTTGTAGACTTGACAATGCAGACTAGCAAGAAGATTCAAAGAAGCCCAAGATATAAAAAGTTAAGATAGACTCTTCACTTTTATCACATGATTTAAAAGATTAAAATAGTTACGCAAAAGATTCTCCACAACCAAATGTCTCCAAGAGATAATTTATTATTAGTTAAGTACTTTTGAACAAAACATAATTGTTTTTATGTAGGGCAAACTGAAAGGACACTGAAAAAAAAACTGTGAACACAAGCATACACAGAGTTTTCAGAATGACAACAAGCTTACATGTCTTGTATTGGAAGAAATGTGTATGAGTCCCAGTGGAGGACCCTTTGAATTTAGAATTGAGTATAAAGAGCTTATTTGGCAATTTAGATTGAACTGGGGGTTCTCCCTGATCTTAATGAAATGTTTATTGATAGCCAGGCATGGGACTGTAAAACTGGGAGCAAAATGATGGTTTGTACATCATAGACTCCACAGAAAGGCATGTCATGTCAGATCTATGCACGGCATTAGTTATGCCTGCCTTAGAGAACTATAATCAGTTTTGAGAGTCTACATCCACAAAGGCAAGCAACTGAGAAGCTGTTAAGGAGGGTTTTCAGTATGATTAAGGGGATGGAAATACGTGAGTCTTGGTTTAGGGAAGTAGGGGTTTGTAGTTATAGAATTGAGGCCATGATATAGGTTTAAGGATCTTGAAAGGTTACTGTAAGGGTAACTTTAAATGCGAAGAATGGGGAAGAATGGGATTGTCAGTTACGGACACTGAGATCAAAGTTTAATCTAGATGTGAGGAAGCAATTTTTCATGTTCATTGTGGTAGATGCAAAGAATGGATTCCCAAAATGGGTAGTTGGTGTAAGTATTATAGATGTTTTTAAAGCATCACAGTATGGATAGAGAGGGTGAGGTAGTACAGGAACTGATAGATAACTAATGTGTAAACCAGATAGGTGTGATGTTTCCTTTGGCTAATACGTTTTAAATAATGTAATGTAATCCCTCTGTCAACATTAGCCACCCAAGAAGGGAAAAGTTTGTAATTAAGTACTAAAAACCTAAAATATGCTTATGGCTACTATAAATGTTTTCGTTTATCAGATCACCATGATAAGTTGTGTCTGAACAGAGAAACCAGATGGGGTGTCCTCTTACCCGTTTTATTTGCGTTATAGTTATAACCATTGGCAAAGAAGGAAGTCAGAAATTCAAGGATATAGTCGCTATGGTGTTCAAGAAAAGTTGGCTTTATTTGTGGATGGTATTATTTTGTATCTGATAGAACTAGGAATGGACATCTTAGTGTTGTGGAATATTTTGAGCCAGTTCCCGTTTTTTATCAGAATATAAAATTAATGAAAATGAAACAAAGGCTTTTGGTTTAAGCTATGTAACTACACACAAGTTGATCCAGCAATACCCATATTTATAGGGACATGATAAAATGAAGCATTTAAGCGTATGGATTAAAAAGGATTTGGTTATGGCAGTTAAGGATGTGTGAGAAGAGACTAAACAAAAGATAATAAAAACAGAGAAACTAGAAATTCGCCCTTAAGGATATGGATAGCAAGATACAAGCAGTAAAATGTTTTTAGTCCTTTTAGTTTTATACACAGGTCAGGCATATTTTTATATCAGCCATAGTGGTGGGCAGTAATTAATAAAGACTTGAAGTATTTTATTTGGTAGGGGAAGAGGACAAGAGTCAAGCGGGATAAGCTGACCCTCCCAACAGAACAAGGAGGTTTAGGATTAACTGATTTGAGGGAATGTAGTTAAGGCTCTAATACATAACGCAAGCAGAAAGTTATAATTCAATGCAAAAAGGGATGATGATGATGATGATGACCATGATGTGGGGGGGGGGATCCAGAATATGGAAAAAATGGGATTTTGGACACAGATCCTTAAGGAGAATAGCAGCAATGATACAGAATATTGGAAGTGATTGTTGTCAGAGTACAGACAAAGAGAAAGGGATAGGGGGTCTTAAATGAAAGACCATTAGTGGTTGAGTTTTTAATTGAATCTACAACAGAAGCTGCTGTTAAAAAAAGGATAATTAGTAGGGCATATTAAATATTGCACGATAATTATAGGAATCAATCAGTAGTCAGAAAAGATTGGGAAGAGAGATTAGAAATGCATTTCACACAGAATCAATGTCATAACATATATGTGGCTCCCAAATCTGAAAGAAGATTTAGGATTTTTGACTGGAAATGTTTGCACAAGTATTTTTATACCCACGCAGACTCCAAAGAATTTTTCCTCAGGTAGATGGCAAATATTGGAGGTGAGATGGGGAAGAAAGATTTAGCTGGGAATATATGTTTGGGAGAGCAGTGAGTTGGCAGACTTTAAAACATCCCTACACAATACTGTGTCAAGTATACTGGGTGAGCAAATGAGTGCAACTAAGGACATTTTTTTTTTGTTTGGATACAGGATCTGAATTCCCTGGACATAGTAAGGCCTTGTTAAGTTTAATTATGGTGCCTGCCAAAAAAGCAATTACAAGGAAATGGAAAATGAAAATCTAAACCAACTATCTTTGAAGCAATGAATATTGTAACAGAGATAAGAGAACAGGGATGTTTGGAAAGGAGCTGGAGCAAATTACATAGAAAGAAATGGAAACTGTGGAAACAATGCATGCAGAAAAATGTTTTGGAGGAGGAATGAGATTTAAGAGAAGGCAGTAACTGAGTAATTTAAGTAATGTAATGCTTATAAGATATATAAAAATATATGTAATGTATTATGTTTGTAGGTTTAAACTTGTTAAGATGGTTTGATTACATTTATATAAATGTAAGTCTGGCTATGTCACTAGTAATAATTCAATAAAGGTGTTAAAAATATCAGATCAGCACATCTGTGCCAGTGACTTCTTGAACTAACCAGTGGCCATATGGCACTAAAATTTTCCTTGTGTCCACATCAGAGAGACAATATCTATCCCTCTCCTCCACAAGGACTCTTACTCAGACACTTGCAAATCATACTCATGTTTATTTAAACAAAAAGGGGAAAAATGAAAACTATAATAGATGCCACTGTGCTGTCAGTCTGCTACTGGGGGCATCTTTCATGTGAATGTCACCAGCCTTCATCTTTTTATAGGTTGTGCTCAACATTTTTGCTTGTATGTTTCATTGCAATGCTATAAACATATTTGTAACTAGAAAAAAATAATGTGGTCAAAATGCAGACATTATTTTATTCTTGCCTTCCTTTTCTAAGTCCCAGTATATCTATTTAAAGTCACATTAAGCCGGAGCCATCCCTCATTACTATGGTGTAAGGTTGGAAATAATTACGTATTGTAGAGTCCATCATAGGATATACAGACAGAAATGTTCACATGTTCATGTATGCACACACACACACACACACACACACACACGTGCGTGCACAAACACACACACACGCGCACGCACACACACACACACACACACACACACACACACACACACACACACACACACACACACACACACACGTGCGCGCACACACACACATGTGCACACACGCGTGCACACACACACACACACGTGCGCGCACAAACACACACGCGCGCGCACACACACACGTGCGCACACAAACACACACACACGTGCACACACACACACACACACACACAAATTCATATTCACATGGTGTACAAATATGGACAATTTAAAAGATTGCTAATTCATCCATCTACAAGTCTTTAGGATGTGGGAGGAAACTGGAGACCCTGCTAAAACCCACATGGACATGAAGAGGACAAGCAGACTCCCCAAACAAGGGTTTCTATCTAGGAAATGAGCTCGAGAACCATGTGCTATGAGGTAGCAGTGTCGACCATTGAAGCAGCATGCCCCCCTAATGCATCCATGTAGTTACTTTTTTGATACATTGAATATGCAGAACTTCAGACTTCACTAGTGCATCTGTGCTGTTCTCAGAACACCATGGAGGTAACGTAATTTCATAGCCATTGCTGCAGTAACATTGTAACAGAGCCTGGTGGGCTTTTGGTTAATTCCATTTGTAAGGATGACTGCTGCCTCCTTTAACCTCCACTGTCCTTCTAAATAAAAAATAAAAAAGATCGATTTTTTTGTGACATTAAGGGAGCAGCAGGCAGCCCTTACAAAAGGAACCAACAGAATCAGCTGTTATTTTCCCTTTAAAAAAAATAGCGACAAGGTGGTCACTTGTTTAGTTGTGGACTATGTAACTTCAATAGATGTACAGAAAAGAAATCGATGATTATATGGAAAACATTAGATCTTGCATAGCGATGCTACTTGCTATTTTGGACTTGTAGTTATGCAAGGTGCAATGTTCTACAGAAACCTGCCCGATCCCACAGTGCCACTTGTATGCCAGAAGTGAGAATTCATGCATAACAAGATAAACGTTGTCACGCATGCATGCATACTCACTTTTCACAATATAGGAGATGCATACTGTACAGCCCAACAACACTGGAAAAGTTGCTTTTCAGCTGTCCCAGACACCAAAATGGCAAAACTGCCTTTATACATCTACAGTGCTTGCTTCCAGTCCTTGGGTGACCCCCTCCCATCAGCTCCCTTCATCCTGCAGTACAACTCCACCCTTGTGGAGAGAACCAGTACTGCAAGTATTTAGACCACACACCAGCTAATGTCTAAAGTGTTGCTTCCCATATACAGGGGTAGCTGCTTTTCCACTGATTACACCAACTGAGTTAGGTGGGCTATACTGTTACTTAGAACTTTATTGACATTCAATACTCATGGAAAATTTATAAATCCTGTCATGTGTGAGCCTGATTTCTGTTTTAGAATGGGGTGCATCACTCTGGCAATCTTTGTTAGCTTATGTGGATTAAAGACTCCTATAAAACATTTTTCATCATACCTGTCCATATTTTTGCAGAGGAGTGAGGTCACTAAATAATGACAGATATTTGAGTTTCAGACTTCATATCCTACAGAAAATATATGCTAACACAACATCTTTTATTCTAGCAACATTCTAAGCTTATAAGAGGAATATTTAAAATGTGTTCTGTTTTGGGGCCTTTGTTCCCCCATTATTTTTGACTTTGCCCAGATTTCTTGCTCTGAAAGGTTGACAGGTTTTCAGTATTGGGGATACTGTAAACACTTGGGGTAGCATGCTGCCTCAAGCATAGTTCTTTTGGAATCTAGCAGATTGTGTAGCAAGTTCTGGGGTCCACTATTTACAAGAGAAAGATGATCTGTTTTGTTTTGCTGAATCTCCTCATACTGCTTGTATTATGCTGTAGTAAACAAAGCAAGATTGTTTGGCATTCAGCCTTGGGGTTAAACCAGGTTATTCCACTAGGTGGCTTAGTAGAGCACAACATGCCCCCTCTAGTATGTCTGATTGTTATTACAATTCCAGTCTCCAGTAGGGTTACCACCTGTCCCAATTGCGAGGGACAGACAGTCCCTCTTCGGGCAGTTGTGTCCTGCAAAAAAATTGAAAAAATGGCAAATGTCCTGAGATTATAGGATATTTTCCTATATTTTCTTTAATAGTTGCATAAAGCAGTTATTTTGTATCCGAAACACCTACATGTTATAAGAAACAGACTAAGCAACTAAAATCCTACAAGAATAAGCTTTTATTTAGGCAAAAAAGTGAAGTTCTGTCCCTTGTACTGGCCGTGGGTTTGTTTTGCCCTGCAAAATCTGACATTTCAAAAAAAAAATGTCCCACTTTGGGCATTTGAAAATGTGGCAACCCTAGTCTCCAGAAATCCAGAAACACTCATGCTATAATGCTTTTACATACTTAAACCACAATTCAAACTTAAATGCTATACACTTTAATAATTTTTACCTGCATATACTGTTCTAGAAATTAAACACCTAGCTAAGTGTATGGCTTTAATAACCAAAGGCTGCTAAGACATCTGGTTAAGTTCAAAATGTACTGCAGTGCACCTGTGTGAGTATCTGTTTCACATAAACTTCTTAACAAGTCCAAAAAAGAAAAAAAAAGCTTAAGCTGGACATTCTATCTGGCTTTTTCTACTCATTTGATAAAGCCAGCTTGTAGTTTGAAACTTAGAACATACATGTAAGTTAAGAAAGTAAAGTACTCCCTTAAGTGGTGTGCCATCCAAATTCTGCATTTATTCTGACACTGCTTGATCTCCTCCACATAGCTTTCTTATATGAATACCCCAAAGTCACATATTTAAACATATATCTCAACTGTGCTTTTACGCAGCTAATTAAACATCTTCTGAGCAAGACAGTTCCCAGTGCTATGAAATGGGGGTTGCAGACATGCTAGCCCATGTAAGTAAATAATACAAATTGAGCTGCAGATGTCGAGGAATACAACCACTGTACTACCTGAATACATTAATGTATTTTTGAATACTATTTCTACACATGTAATGCTTGTTTAGGAATACTGGAAACATTTCGTGTGGTTTCCCTGTGAAAATACCTGCATAGCAGTGCCTATCAAAATATAACTAGTATCCGTCAAAGAGTGTAATATGCTTAGTGGATACAATTTTTTAAAATAGTTATTCAAACTCAAGACAAATTAAACTTAAATCACATCAAGTAAAAAAGGAACTCTGAAGTATTTTTCCTTGCAAATTTAGGAAGCTCCCACAAAAGTAGTTTACAGATTAGTTTTTTTTTGACCTTATTAACTGATCTACCTACATCCCTAAATAACTCTTGTGCTGTAAGTTGTTTACTTCCACACTTTTTTGGAAAGGATTTATTATTACATGCTTAGTGTTTTTGCATATTAGTTAAGAAGTCTGTATTTCAACAACTCATCCCTACCCCCTGAGAATACTAGGAATCATAGTGCATTCCGTGGTTACCGTCCACTGTGATCCCCAAATTGAAGTGAAAAGACACTTTTCATAACAATTACAAGGGAAGGAATTAATACAATGATACGAGGAAGATGCAGTCAGACCAAAGAAAGGGAACTGTATTTATATAGCAAATACCGTGCAAGTGCTTCACATTGTTTGGATGAATATTCTGGTGGTAACAATGTAATAACACAGGGGGCCTACATCTGTTCGCTGTGGAACAGTATTTGTTAGGGGAAGATCTTGGTTTTTGAATTTTGTGGCACTCATTAAAAGGCAGTGCATACTATGTATTTGCTAGATCTTGCTAAAACCTTTGATGCTATTCCACATAAAGGAATAACTGACAAAGCATTAAATGGCAATCTGCATGAAATTCAATGGGTAAAAAACAGGTTAAATAACTCAGAAAAAGTCAGAAGGGTTGTTATCTGTTGAAACAGATATTGCCAGTGCTGTTCCTTGGGGGGGGGGTGTCTGTGGTGGGGGGAACCAGTTCTTCTTGCGCTATTCTCAGTTATAAAGTGAGATATGGGGTATGGATAACCAGCTATGGTGATGACTGCAAACTGGCTAACATAGTTACTTCACTAAAAGATGCCACCTTTATTTTTATGGTTTGCAAAAAATACACACCTGTAGAATTCACCTGACCTATACTGTCAGTGCATGTAGCATTTTCAGTTTTGGTAAAACAAGCGTACATTATGTTTTTAAGAAAAATGGTTTAAACTATAAACCAACACCATCACTAGAGATCTGCGGACAACAGTAGGCTACAATTTAGTCTAACTTCAGAAAACCATATTCTAATGCCAAAGAGCAGGTCTAGTCCCTCCAAGCCGATCACTATATACAATAATACATTTTGTAGCCTTCAAACAAGAAATATGAAAGAAATTGAAAATTAATAATTCTTTCCTATTAAAAAAATTGCAGGACTGAAAAATTAACTATTCAGAAAAGCTTCAACAACTGTCTGTACCATTTCATTTCGGTTACCATAACATAACTGTTTTGGGTCTACAAGGCAATATCTCATCTGGTTCTGTTTGAGTTTCTATTCCCAGAATGCACTGTTGGGGGAAGCTGAGATACCATTAATTTTCCTGTCCTCTTTGTGCCAATGATTACCCACTGCAGAGTTACTATACCTTTTATTTGGCGAGTGATGGAAAATGCTGGAAAGATATGAAAATGGTGGCAAGTTGCATCAGATCTATGAACCTATGGATACTTTGTATCACTCTGGTAGATGTAATCCAGACTACAGTGGTTTTCAGTCCTGTCTCATGATTATTTTTAGGCTTTGGTATGTTTGGTATGTGGTCCATACAGAATATATCAGCATGAAATCATTAGCCTTCATGGCAAACATTGCATGTCTGTGCTTCCAGTATGCAGATACCCTGAAATGTATTATTAATAAATACATTTCTGACCAGATTCAGTAGTAAAATAGGTCAATGGATGGGAAATAGGAAATTTACCCCAAGATACAACCCTGTACAACCAATGGATAGATGCAGTTCCTAAATGCTTTATTCTAACATGATTCTCATCCAGATATCATTGTTTTGATCTAGTAATTATCATTTGAGTAATGTGCATGTGGATAGCGCAGTGGTGCACTGGTAGTCTTGTCGCCTTACAGCAAGTGGTTTGATTCTCGGCTGGAGTGTTTCTGTGTGGAGTCTACATGTCCTCCCTGCATTCATGTGGGTTTCCTCTCGGTGCTCCTGTTTCCTCCCATGTTACAAAGACATGTGTCTGGAGTGTTGCCCCCTGGGCCTGCACTGAAAATTGGCTTTGTTCCAAGTCAGACTTTCCTGGTTAGCAAATGTTAAATAAATAAATCTAAATATAGCTCTTGGAAAGGGTTAGGTGAATTTAAACTCCAGTGGTGTAGGTTAATTTTAAGTATGAAATGAGATGATTAGCTAGGCTTAAAATGCCCCACAAGGGCAGTTAACCTAGTACTAACCTATGAAATGTAAACCTTACTTAGTCCAATTTTAGTAAGCAATCAGGCCCAATAAAACCCGGAGCTCCTTTTTCTTATGTGAAATCAAATTGCTTGTATTGTCACACACTTCACAACAAATGCTATATATGAGGGGAGAAGAAAAGCTGGACCTTACAAAATGTATATGCCAAACTAATGCAATAAATATGTATCACAGAACACGAAATACAAAAATTAACTATCAGATACCATGCTACATGAATACAGCCTAGCAGTAAGACCACAGATGTGTGTCCCTTAGCAGTGTCAGGAAAGAGGAAGTTGTGATGGAAATCATTAAATGCTTTAGTTAGTGCACTAATCAGAAGAGAAAACAGAACTTGGAAAAAGAGTCATCCATGCAAACACATACCAGAATGCAGCCAGAGTCCAGACCTTTTAACCATGTTAAAAAGAAATAGATTTGCACTGGGACTTTCATTTTAACCCATGCACATGGAAAACAGAACAATGAAGATGGATGGATGATTTATTTTTTGGGGGGGGGGGGCACAGAAATGTAACATTCTTTTCTTTTTTGATCTCTCAGTTCACATAGTGGCATTATTAATGGAATATTTTATCCACACACTTACATATTTGTTTTTCTTCATTAGCGGATTTTAAATGCAGTATTCCAAAATCAGTATGTGGAATGAATTATCCGTATGCAGAAAATATCTAACATTCATTTCTAGTATCCGACTCCAGCAAAAAAGCATTGATCTGCCTGTCAGTAATGCAGAGTTATTGTTTAATTACTGTTTAGCTAGTAATTTGCTAAGTGTTAACAGGCTGTTTTTGAATCAGCCTAGCAGTTTTGAAAGCACTTTTATTCTCCTTTCAGATCTAGTATTAAGCAATAAACACTTAGCAGGAGACATATAGTAGTAGTAGCACATCATTCATAATTAATAGCTAAACCAGCCGCATATGTTGGTGTTTTACTTGCACAGATTATTACGCATGGAAAACATAGAATGCCAAAAAATATCTAATGCCAGGCTTTATGATGTTAAAAAATTCCTAAATACAAATAGGCTGCTTGTAGTCCTGTAAGTTTAACTTGGCTGAATTTCAAGCAAAATCCAGTGGAGACTTGAACATGCTTTTACCCAGTAAGTGACAAATTAAAAAAATAAGAGCCAGGTTTGTTTGTTCATTTGCTCATGCCAGGAATGCAGCTAGCTGGGTCCAGACTTCTTTCCAAAAGCAATTATCTGGAATTTGTTAGTTGAGAAAATGTGATTTCATTCTGCAATAATTTCAACAACTTGTTTTTCCTCCACTGAAGATTTAGAAAAGAAAACTATTAAGAAATGGAACAGAATATTAAGCAAAATGATCAGTTATATCTGCCAAGCATTTAATTACTTAATTGTACTATTTTGAAAACGGTATTTTCTTAGCGTGATTAAGTGTTGAAAGTTTTGACACTATTTTTGTTACTCTCAATACACTGTATTGGGCTTGCCTAGAGTTTCTTTATGTTTTTTTTTACTCTAAGTTATGTAGCTTCATAAGTTCTTACAGGGCATTCCCAAATCCTGTTCTAGCAAAATAGATATTAATTTCTGTAACACATATATAGCAATCAGCAATAAATTATCACTGTAAAATTAACAGGATTTTTTGACAAGGAGAACATTTTCCAGATTTTAAAGTAATCTATTTGAATAGGGATACTGTCTTTTGTGATTTCAGTCATTCAGGATCTTTTTATTTTATTCAGTGTTTGGATATTTGACACACAAATGTGCAAACACACACACACACACACACACACACACACACACACACACACACACACACACACACACACACACACACACACACACACACACACACACACACACACACACACGCACACACACACACACACACGCACACGCACACACACACACACACACACACACACACACACACACACACAGTATTAGACAGCAAATGCATGGCACATCAACATTGATCTTAGAATACTGTAAAGAAACACTTCAGAGAAAAATAAATAAAATATTGAGTTATATGTGAGATTATACTCTCACATCCTGGTATCAAATGTGATCAACTTTACGGTTTCTATAATATTGAAAAATATATAAACCTCCTAAGTCACACAGCACCAGAGTTTACATAACGTTTGGTGGAACTGCTATTAAAAGCACAGCATTGCAATCCCATTTAAAATGTCAGAAATTATTTAAATGCTATTAAGCATACACCAAACAGAAGAAGAAATAAATAAATGTGCAGAAGCAATAAATTAAAACATAAGCAATGATGATTATGCCAGAGGCTTATGCTTTTTGCAGGACTGTCCCAATTAATATACTAATCTGACCATGCATTCATTCATTCTCAGATAACCTACTTTAGACATATCAGGTTTTCAGGGAAGCCAGACCCTATCTCAGTAGTCAGTGGTTGTGTCATGGATAGAACTACCTGACCCAAATGTGAGTAGTTTGAATCCATTCTACCACTGCCAGCCAATGGGCCAGCACATAGCAGGGGCTACAGTCATTGGATCCACTTTACTGGCCCAAAAAGGGTCTGATGGGTAACAAAAGATGAACTCTTAAGTCACATAACTGTTACCTAACAGGTTAAACTAAAGAAAAGTGAACATAAATCTGATACAATAGCTGATTCACCAAATGCAACCTGGTTCTAATAGCATAAAAGGAATATGCAGCACTGTCCTGGGTATGGGCCTCTAACATCTACACTCAAACCAGAACTATACAATGAGCACTTAGAGAACAAGTCTCTGGCCTCGCACCCCAGGTCTCTTTCTCACAACTCTTTTTATGATCTACAGTGTCTTTCAGTGCCTCTCACCCATAGTAACTGCTTTACAAACAAATTATTTTCACATAGACAAACACACACACACACACACACACACACACACACACACACACACACACACACACACACACACACACACACACACACACACACATATATACACACACACAATTCCTGTGGAAGGCTAGTAGAATTCTCCAATTCTGTTAGCTTTATTCCTGCCAAGGTAGTACTGCTACCACCCTAAGTATGGCTATGGGCCCAAACAACCTGTTACCTAACCACTTTTGTCTTGCCCAGATATAAATTATAGATGTAATAGCTCACTAGTAGTATGCACAAACAATATGGTTAATTAGAGGTGGATACCATAACTTGACAACCTCCAGTGCTAAATCATGCACTCATCTTAGATAATAAATAACACAGCATAAATAAAATAATACATTCCAGCCAAAAAATATTAAAAGTGTATAAAGAAACTTTACCTAAACAAAAAAATGTCAAGGCAGTGCTGCTACACATTAAATATGCAGAGGTCAATGCAATGCTGACAGAGTATAAAAACAACAGTTAGTTATGCAGACAGAATATTTAAAGAACACGTTTAATTAAGCTAAATACCCTAGCTATCTTATATTGAAGAAATAATGGCCCTAAATATTATAAGTTAGTAAACTTAAACAGGCCAGAATTGCAAACAACAGACCTTCATAGATGTGTCACTAAGATCTCCAAAGACTGATTTTGCTTTCAGCTCTAAATGTATAGAAACACTTCATCTCGTTTCTGTTCCCACAGAAAACTTGAAAGGGTTACCTCAGATGACATCATTTAGTTTTAAAGAACACAAATTCTTTTAACTTCACAAACTAATGAATCTATACAATGTCTGCTTTCTTCCACAATTATGAACAGCTCTTTAAGGGACACTTTAATTACATTGTGTGATCCTTTGTTTCATGACACAGGAAAAGCAAGAAGCTACATTTTATACTACAAGTACAAATTTCATACATTTCCTTTTCTTCTGTCTCCTTTTTTACATTTGCATAGAAATGGTCACACGTTCTCAAGCTACAGAAATGTACATATAGTAGATTAAACACAGCTCACGTGTAGCTTACAAATGTGCCAATAATCTAAAAAAAAGAAAAAATAATCACATTTTAAATAAGTGTTTCTACCATGTCATCACAGAGTACAAAGCAGTGACACTAATCCTGAAGGGGTGCCAGACCACTGGAGAGTTAATCTACTAAAATTACTAAACAGTGGTGCATAGCTAGTTAGATCTTCTTTAAATATGGTAAACATTACTTATTTCTAAGCTAAAGATACTTTACACTGTAGTCTTTGGAACAAAATATAAAGCAGGAAAGATACAATAATGTATGGCTCATACATACTTGAATATTCTTCAAAACAGTATTGCATGTGTTTACTACCTATAATATCAGGTTGCAGGTTATGCTGAAATTTGCTGATATCTGGCATAGCTTTGGCCAAGAAGATGAAGTATACCTGTACCCTGTTAAGGATCATTGTTAGTATAAAATCTATTATATAGTAAATGAAATAAATGTAATGTTTACGGTAAATTTTATTGTTATGTGTGCTACTGTCTATGAAATGATGAGTATGGTCATGTGGTTCAGTATGCAGATTCCTTAAAGATAAGCAATAACTGAAACTGGAAAAAAATGTTTACATCATAGGTTGATCCTTTCTGCTATACTACTGTCCCTGATTCACTCCATCTGAAGCTTTATTTATTTATTTGCATTTTGTTGGCCTTGTTTGTCCCACTAGGCCAATAGCCTCTTTTCAAGGGAGACCAGAAGTAGCATTCATACCGACTATGGAATATTTTGGTAGTATACAGGGGAACTCCTCATACTCATTGTTGTTGTGAGTTGGACCCATTTTGCATGAGCACTTCCTGTTTCTGTTCCAGGTTCAGAGGTGGCCCAGAGAATCAGGAAGGCAGATGGAGAGAGATGAAGATAATAGCGTGGTGAGAGAAATGGAGAATAAGGCAAATATTGAGACCAGATAATGTGTGCAGGATTCTGAGGAGATGTTTCAAAGAAATCTGTCAGATGGAGATGGGTTGGCAAATGATGGATGTATAACTACAACCCTCCAGTCAGAAGGGTTGAGGGATGATTTACTTAATGAAATGGTGATACAGAGTGAGCCAGAAAATGAAGGAGATGTTTCCTGGGGGCCATTATGGAGAAAATCCAAAAGGAGGATACAGAGACAATCCTGAAGAATAGTGGTGAGATGGAAAAAACATATGCACAGAAAGTAAAAGAAGGCAAAAATGGAAGCACATGGTAAAGATTCAAAGTTAAAAAGACAAAGACATGGACAGGTATGAAGTATGGGGCAATTTTATAGTGCCTTTGAGTGTAAAAGTACATGAGGTAAGAAAATGTATTCTTATTAACAAAGAGACATTTTGAGACATTATATCTGAGACTGTTTTTTCAGTGGAAGATTTTCTTGGAGAATATGAAAAAAGAAAGAGTGTAACCCATGAAATCTTTATGTGATAAAAGCATTTAACAGCGAAACAAAAAAGAAAATTCATGTACAATTTCAATCAGAGATGGAAAGAGAGACTAAGGAAGGATGTTTGATAGCGTTATGTAAAGAAGTACTGGACATTACCAAAATTTAAGATAAAAGGGGCTAGGGACTGATGGATGGGATTGTGATATTGTTGTAAAAATAGAAAGAAAAAACTATGCATATACAAAGCATGATATGTGTAGAGAGGAGTAGGAGTGTTATAAGGGTGTTGTAAAATACTGGGGACACTCCAAAACTTTTTTTGTGAAAAAGAACATCATTTGATAAATAACTATGAATGATAAAAGCAAATATTATATTTGTAGGGAAATGGGACATGATGCAAAAATATGATTTGAAATGTACAGGATATGTACCCAAAGAGTGGCGTACAGCAACAGTGGTCCCTCTCCACAAAGGTGGTGCCTCAACGGATCCTGGAAACTATCGCCCCATAAGCCTGACTAGCTTGGTCTGCAAAGCTATGGAAAGGATCATCATGGACCTCATAAATAAAGATATTGGGGACCTACAGACACTGGATCCTACCCAGTTCAGCTTTGTTAAGGGCAGATCCTGCCTCTTAAACTTGGTCAATTTCTTTGAAACAGTCACCAAGGCCATTGACGAGGGGAAGGTGGTCCACACAGCCTACCTGGACCTCGCAAAAGCCTTCGATACAATACCCCACTCTGGCATTATAGATAAGCTCACCAGCTTAAATATAAACCCCTATGTCACTAGATAGGTTACAAACTGGCTCAAGGACAGAACCCACATGGTTAGAATTGCTGGAGCCATGTCAGACTCCAAACCAGTTACAAGTGGCATCCCACAAGGCTCAGTCCTGGGACCTCTCTTGTTCGGTATATATTTCTCGGAGGTACAGGCTAACACGGAAGGACTGTGGCTGACCAAGTTTGCAGATGACTGCAAACTAGGTGCCATAATCGACTCTCCAGCCGACACAAGCATCCTCCAAAAGGGCCTCATAGAAACAGACAACTGGTGCCAGAGTCATGGCCTCAAGCTAAACACCAAAAAGTGTATAGTCATCCCCTTTGGCAAAAACAAAGTGCCCACAAATTACCACATAGGTGGCAATCCATTAAGTATGGAAGAAGTAATTAGGGACCTGGGGACCCAAGTTGATAGCAATCTCTCATTTGAAAACCACGTGGCCAAAGTGGTTAGAAAAACATTTTATATAGCCCACCTAATCATGAAGGGATTCACATCTAGATCAGGGGAGGTCATCGTGCCTCTTTACTCATCCCTCATCAGGCCTATAATTGAGTACAATGCCCCTTTTGGGATGTACCTTACCAGACACCTGCAGCAACTGGAAAGACCCCAAAAGTACCTCACCAAGAGGATCAAAGGGCTCAAACAGATGCCATATGCTGCTCGGTTAAAGAAACTCCAGCTCTACTCAGTGGCATACCGCCTGCTCAGAGGCGATCTGTGCCTGACGTATAAAGCCATGTCCAACCCGGAATTAATGGACGTGCTGCACCTCAGAAAATCCGAATCCCATTGAGCTACGCGCTCGAGAGACTTGAACCTCAGCACTGAAATAAATAGGACATGCTGGAGAGACAGATTCATAACCCAGAGGCTCCCTTCACTCTGGAATAAAATCCCAGTCCAGGTTAGGCAGAGTCCCTCACTGACTCTCTTCAAGAGGAATCTTGATGAGTGGATGGGAGATCATAGGTTTACCCTGGGTATCACTTCTGTGTCACTGTTAGACAGAGGCACAGTATACTAACCTCGAAAAAGGGCATAGCAAAATTAATTTAAAATGGGTGGCGAAAGCCAAACACACTCTGGCTAGGCTTATAAATGCCCTAGGGCAGATAGCCTAGTATGGACCTATGAACCTATGAACCTATGACCCTATGAACCTATGAACCTATGAACAAAGTTGGATATGTATAAAAATAGAAGAAATAAAGAAAGAGAAGAGATTTTAGAAGTAATAGAAACAGAAGAAAAATTATATGAGAAAATAAAGAGGACATTGAAGAACATTCTGAAATAAGTGACTTTGAGGACATAAATTTGGAGGTAGTAAAAGAAAAAAAGAATTATATTTGTAAAAGGGTAGATGAAAAATTAAAGGGATGAGTATAAAAGAAAGAAAGAAAAGAAATGTATGAAAAAGAATACATACAACTAATAATTGGGCGTTGGTATAATGGTTAAAGTGTTTGACTCACAAACACAAGGTACACTGATTGATACTCAGTTTTGGGAGAGAAATTGGCTAGGCTTAGAATGGCCTATAAATAAAGATAGCTTAGTACGAAGAATAACAACAGCAACTGAAGAAACAGTCCTCATTTCTCAATCCAAAGATTTATTTGTTAAAAAACAATAAACATGAAGTGCTTTTCATTTGGTATAGTAACTCAAACTTCTTCAGATAAAAAACATTGACCATTACACTGTTTAAATAAAACAAGGTCATGTGTTACAAGTAATTATCATACTTAATTAAAACTGTTAACCCTATCCTACCTTTTGTGAAAAATAGTAAAACCATGAAAGACTTTAAAATTACTATTGTTTTGGCAGCACAGGTTTTTACTCTCAAACACTTAGTAGCACATACTGACTTTAAAATAATACACTCAATATAAAATTAAATATAAAAACTAATTAATTGGCAGAGTCAACAAAACCATAAATATTAGGTATGTACTGTATCTTATTTTTAGACAATAAATTGGTACATTCCTCTACATTCTACTTATCTAGTAAGGCTTTTCAGTTTCAAATAACATAATGTTGAACATATTTCATTTAAGCCTGGATGTTGACAGGCATTAACTCAAAGTTGCCACATTAATTCTAGTTTCTCCAAAAGAATTGAGCTTGGGCCCCCTCTAGTGTCCAAAGACACTTAGTTTGTAACTCTGAATTTAAACTGATGCATAGGAAAGTTCAGAATGTGTCTAGCTAATGCATTTTTCTATCTTTTTATTGTTGATGCAATAAATATGCTCGTACACACATTCCCTGAACCTCCGGTCGGTCTTTCCAATGTAGAAGGCAGGGCATGATTGGCATAAATCCACATAAATAATCATCTCTGAATTACAATTAAATTTCCGTTGTATGTAGTAACTAATGTTTCTAATACAAAATTTGTGCCCTGTTTCCATAAATTTACAGTAGTTGCATGTTTCACACTTATACATTCCAGGGTTTCGTATTAGGCAAGATGTTGGTCTCTCCAATCAATTTTTTAAGTTCATCCCTTTTCTGAATATTACTGTAGGAAAAATCACCTAACTTATTCACTATTTCTCTATCAGTACTTAGGAGGTTCCAATTTTTATAATAACTTTTTTGACCTCTAAAGCATCAATACTAAAAGTAGTTATGAAGCTCAATCTAAATCTTTGACTATTTATGTTAGTTGTATTGTTGGCTCATATTATTCAATTCAATTAGATTAGAGTTGACACTATTGACTAGTCTTTCTTGCTTAATTCTTCCATTAAGGATTAGTTTGTATGTCCCATTACTTCTTTTACTTTGAACTGCCATAGTCAGTTCTGGGATTAGTTGGTTTGGATAATCCCTTTTCAAAAACATGCATCATAAATTCTCACATTCGTCTAAGAGATCATTTTCTAGTGATACCATTCTTGCTGCCCTGACCAACTGTCCTTTTATAACGGACTTTTTTTGTTAGTAAGGATGTGACCAACTGTCCTTTTATAACAGACTTTTTTTGTTGGTAAGGGTGTGAGCTGGTAAAGTGCAAAAATGTGTTAGAATATGTTTTTTTCTATGGATCCTTGCTGTATATCTCAACTGACTTTTGTCTTTCTTGAGTTCGACATCTAAGTATTTTTATTTTTTTTATTTTATTTATTTAACATTTGTTGACCGGGAATGTCCGACTAGGTTCCACAGAGCCTGTTTTCAGCGGAGGCACGGGGAGAAATGCTCCAGATGCAGTATGTTATGGTCTCTGTGTCAAAGTTACTTGTAAAATGTAAAAAGTGTGTCATGTTATTTAAATAGTGCAACAATTCTGTAGCTGCATTTTTGTTACCCCTCAGGATGATACAAATATCATTTAGAAATTCGATGTAATAATGTACCTGGGTTTTAATGTTACTGTTCTTAAATATAAACTCACTTTCCCAATGGGCCAACACCAGGTTCGCAAAACTTGCCCCACATGGTGAGCCCATTGCCACCCCTATTTTTTGTAAGTAAATCTTCTTGTCAAAGGAAATAAAATTACATGTAAGGATGATATCTAATAGTTCTTCTATAAGATTAATTTCATCCAAGGGGGGCTTCATTTTTTCTCATTTTGGCTGAAACCCATTTAATCCCTTCTACATGGGGTATTGAGGTGTAAAGGTCCCTGACATTGATTGTTAAGAAGTTATATTCTTCCTTAAAGTCAATTTTGTTAATGTCTTCCAAGAAGGACCAAGAATCCTGACAAATATGAGTTTCCATGCTAATATATTTCTTTAAGATGGAATCTACTAATTTTGCACGTGCATATGTAATCGAGTTTCTTGCATCAACTAAAGCCCACATCGAGGGGTTTTCTGTACCTTTTATGTATTTTTGGTACACCGAATAACTTAGGAATTCTAGGGAATAATGTAGTTAAATGTATTGATATCTATGGTCGCTTGAATAAACATATTGCTAAAGCATGAATTAATGCGACCATATGTCGTGTTAAGTTCATTAATACTGACTTTCTCGTAAGTAGGACTTACTAATAGTTGCTTCATCTTATGTATGTATTCGTCAATACACATTACTACTAACCCTCCCTCTTTGTCCGGCTTCATTACTCTCACTGGTAAGTGTCTAAAATCATTTAAAGATAAATGCAGCTTCACTTCTAGTCACATTTCTAAACCTGTTTTTTAGATTTCTAGTGTTCAGCAATGTTCTAATATCAAGTTCACACATTCTATCAAATAAAGCCAATGTAGGATGAATTGGAGGATTATACATGCTGGGAATTCTGAATTCAGCACAAAAAGTTTCTTGGTTACCCAACAGGATAGATAAGTTTAGCTTCCTTACATAATATTTAAAATCAAGTAAAGTAGTAGGTATATCAGATGAATATGCAGGCACTAATGTTAAGCCCTTTGCCAAAAGTTCAACCAATTCCTGATCAATATTAATGTATGCGTAACTGTAATGTATCAGATGGAGATGAGTTGGCAAATGATGGATGTATAATTACAACTCTCCAGTCGGAAGGGTTGTAGGATGATTTACTTAATGTAATGGTGATACAGAGTGAGCCAGAAAATGAAGAAGATGTTTCCTGGGGGGGGGGGGGCATTATGGAGAAAATGCAAAAGGTGGATGCAGAGACAATCCTGAAGAATAGTGGTGAGATGGAAAAAACATATGCACAGAAAGTGAAAGAAGGCAAAAATGTTAGCACATGGTAAAGATTCAAAGTTAAGAAGACGAAGACATGGACAGGTATAAAGTATGGTGCAATTTTATAGCTCCTTTGAGTATAAAAGTACATGAGGTAAGAACATGTATTCTTATTAACAAAGAGACATTTTGAGACATTATATCTGAGACTGTTTTTTCAGTGGAAGATTTTCTTGGAGAATATGAAAAAAAGAAAGACTGTAACCCATGAAATTTTTGTCTGATAAAAGCATCTAACAGAGAAACAAAAAAGAAAATTAATGTATAATTTCAATCAGAGATGGAAATAGAGACTATGGAAGGACATTTGAAAGCTTTATGTAAAGAAGTACTGGACATTACAAAGGTTATGATAAAAGGGGCTAGGGACTGGTGGATGGGATTGTGATATTGATGTAAAAACAGAAAGAAAAAAATATGCATATACAAAGCATGATATGTGTAGAGAGGAGTAGGAGTGTTGTAAGGGTGCTGTAAAATACTGGGCCACTCCAAAACCTTTTTTGTGAAAAAGAACATCAAGGTACAGTGAGTGATACTCAGTTTTTGCGGGAGAAATGGGCTAGGCTTAGAATGGCCAATATCGAATGATAGCTTAGTAATTAGCAATGAACTTATTAAACCATGAATCTAAGGAAAAGCAAACATGAACAATTTAGAGTGCTTTCTGTAAATGTGAATAGTATTAAAAATATAATAAGAGGAATAGAGATTTTGTAGTGGTGTCATTCTTGCAATGTAGATGTAATTATATTAGAAGAAACAAAGATGGTTAACAAATTAAGAAAGATTACACACAGAGAAACTATGGGGAAGAAAGATAGTCTGGAATTTGGCAATGGATACCTAAACGTCGATCTGGTCAAAATACAGTAAACATATTAGATGTTACTTTAGCAAAAATGAGAAGATTGACCAATTGTAGATTTAAAAAGAAAGAACTAGAATATAGAATTATATCAGTATATGCTTATACTAATTGTAAAGAAAGGGAAGGCATATTTCAGAGTTTAGACTATGTAGTGACAAATATGGATATTATAATAACAAGAGACTTTAATTGTGATTTAAGAGGCAAGCGTGAAAAGAAAGACATGAGATAAGAAAATGTTAGAAGTTATAAGTTAAAATTTTGGAACAAAAAGTCATGAACTTACAGAAGGCGTATATATAGGACTGAAGTAGATTATTTTAAAGTACAGAAGGTTCCATTATAGGAGTGGGGAGATAGTTGAATCAGGATTTTCTGATCATCTTGCAATATGGCTAGAGATGAAGGAAAAGAAGGCATGTATAAAATAGGCAAAGGAATAAAAAGATAAATGAAAAAGGAAAGAGATTAATGACATGGTTATGGAAAGAAAATATTACTACAAGAGCAGTTTATAATAACTGGTCTGAATAGTGGATAATATTTACAAAAATATAAAAATATATTTTTACAGTGTATGATGTGAGAAAAGTAGAGAAAGAAAATATAAAAGAATATATAATGATGCATTGGAAGATTTACAATATAAAAATAGAAAGTACTTTGACAAAAAAAGAATTACAAGACAGAAATCAAGAAAAATACAAGAATTATTTATATTGGAAAAGATACATTTTACAAGGAAAAAGAGAAGAAACAGATTAGTAAAGGAAGATGGTAGTGTAGTGAGAGAAATAAAAAATGCAAAAGGAGTAATAAAAAGAGCCCAGGAAAGGGTTATGAATAGTGTAGTACAATGTCTACAAGAACTGTTAAAAGAAAAAAAGAAGGTAGTGAAAAAATATGGAAAGTAAAAGAGTTAACAGAAAAAGAGAATAAAGAGTTGTAAAATGAGATTTCTTTAAATTAGCTAAAGTATTAGGAAAAGTAAATATAGACTAGATGGAATAGGGTATGAATTTTATAAAAAAATGGGTTCCTATTACCTAATTGAACGTTTGGGTTAGCGAATACCTAAACGTCAATCTGGTAATAGCGAAAGCAAAAAAACACGAATGGCCGATTTAATGCAGGAAAATAATTCCCTTGGCCATTATGCAGATTTTGTCGCTTTCCCCACTGTAGAGCGATCTCGGAGCTGGTATATTTAGTTAGGGGGTGTGGGGGGGGCACAGCCCCCAACATCACAGGGTGTGGGAGGCGAAGCTTCCTACTTCATTTTGGTTTAAATTTTTTTTTTGCGGCCGAGGGAATTCATTCCTTATGTTAAATTAGCTGTTCGCTGTTTTAATTTTTCAATATTACCAGGTCGACCTTTAGGTATTCACTAATCTAAACGTTCGATCAGGTAATATAGATGCTAAAAAATTAAGGGATTTTCAAAAGATTTTTTAAAGATTTTGAATGAATGGTTACATGGAAGTTTTATGTATAAAGAATTATGTATTGGAATATTTAAATTCATATGGAAAAAGGAAGAGAGAAGGCAATAAAAAAAACTGGAGAGTGGTAGTAATTAATGATTATAAGATCTTTCTGAAAATAATAAAAAAGGGATTTGAAACCAAAATGGAAAATGTTTTGGCAGATAGTATATATAGTATAAAAGGGAAAAGCTGTCAAGAATTATTAAAGATACAGACATTTTGGATGCTATTATTAATAGAAAAGAATAAGTAGAAATCATGATATGAGACCTTAATAAAGCTTTTGATACAACTGGATATGAAATCTTATGGGCAATAATGAAAGAATATAAGTGAGAAAGTTAGAAAATATGTATGCCAGTGTATAGTAATAATAAAGTAAAAATACTTGTAAACAGCTGGTTAAGCCAAGAGGTACATAAGAGTGGTGTAAGACAGGGATGTCCAGTGAGCTGTATACTGTTTTTATTAGCTATGAATGCAATAGTATGTGAAATAAATTACAAAATGAAGGAGGTGGGTATATAACACCTGAAGGGTTAACAATTCCAATTCATTATAATAATTGCAAATAAAATTGGACGAAAGAAGTAATAATTTGCACAAATGGGTGGCTAGAGGTAATAGGGATGGTTTTAAATAAGGGGAAAAGTGAAGGTATAGGTGCTGTAATAAAGACATGGGGTATATATTTTACAATGAATGAATCTTCTGTGTTAGGTATACAATTTGAGAATAAAGAGGTAAGTAGAATTCAACAGGAAAAAAACAGAAGAAATAAAACAAACCTGTGTTTTCTGGTGAACATATACATTTATCATTCAGAAAGAAAGACTTATATGATAAATTTAGTGCCAATGCCTTAACAAGTGTATTTATATTACCAACAGTATTTGATTTTTTACCACTAAGCCATTTCAGATGAAAAGGAATTATTGCAGATAATATTTTCATTAATATAGATTAAACCCAGTAAAATGAGGAGTTTTGAATGTAAATAAAGAGGAAAGAGGCTTAGGGTTAATTAACCCAGTGGTATGTGTTAAGTTGGTTAACCCAGTGGCAGTGGCATGTGTAGAGGCTTCGGGTTAATTAACCCAGTGGCATGTGTAGAGGCTTCGGGTTAATTAACCCAGTGGCATGTGTAGAGGCTTCGGGTTAATTAACCCAGTGGCATGTGTTGCTGCACTAAGTTTGTACAAAGTGTTAAAGTGGATAAATGAAAAAGATGACATGTTAGTAGTAAAACTGTATAAACTGCGAGGTATGCTTAAAAGGAGTAAAAGAGATAAAGGGTGTATAAATGAAGAAATAAAATGTTACCAAAAATATTTTTCTGGGAAATAAAAATTGATGACAGAAAAAGATAGAAAGAACGGTTTAAGAATGTAGTCATAAAACATCTCTATGTAAAACCGTGGGAAAATCTACTAATAGATAAAAAATAAAGCTATAAAATTAAGAAGCAAATGGTGTAATCAGGAAGTAGTATACCAAGATTTTCCATGGAGACTGGTAATAGATAAATTACCAGTAAAAGTAAATATGCCGTATAAAAAGAAAAGTGATAGAATATGTTTACATTGTTAAGAAAAAGACAATATGGAACTTGTTTTTGAAATGTAAAAAGCTATGAGGAAAACTATGTAAAGAAGATTATTTTAAAAATATATAAAAGAAGTGAACAAAATAAGTATGGGTATGATTAATTATGGATATTATATGAATAGAAGTAAAGAATATTTTAAAAGAATAGATAAAAAGTTATTTTATGTAATATGGGTTATATGAAATGAAAGAATAAATGCAATTATGTTTAATGGTAAATGGATTTTAGCAACAATATTAAATAGAATCAGATGGTGATTATGGAAAAAGGAGTGTGAGCTCTAATAGAGATGAAAATTTAATGTAACTGTGAAGGAAATTATGAAGATGCATAAATATATTTGTATATCTATATATCTGTGCATTTATAAATACTTGTAAATATGTTGTATATAACAAACCCTTCTCTTTTCAAGAAGTGGCATTAGATCTTTTATATCCATCTTAGTTACCTTCAACTCAGGCAGATGGGGTCTTATTTTAACATTTCCACAGAAGGATAGATATATTTTCTAATATGTTGTAGCCTAAAATGGCATAATGGGGACTGAAATGCCAGCAATTTCATTTTACAGTCAAGGATCCTGCTTCCATATTGTGATCCTTTATGAGGATACTAAGTGTGTTGTAGAGAGGGGGTCACTTACTCTGCCCCTATCGCTACACAGGCTTTCTGTGAGAATTCTGCTTCCTACTTCTGTTTGGCTGTCATAGGCTATGTCATCCATTTGCTTTTGGGTGATTTTGCTACTGGTTTTCTTACTGTTTATTTCTTACATAGTTTTAAGGAATGTTTGAATACAAGAATTTAAATAGTAACTGAGCTAGTCACCTCTTCAAACCGAACGCCATAGTTCTACACCATTGTTACTGCTTGAGGTGCAGAGTTGCTTCTCTGTTACTAAGTTATAGCTTCCATTACTGAACTAGAAAGTGTCACACTCTGTGACAGATTTTTATTAGCCTTGTAGTTAGAACATTTCTGTGTCTTAGACATAGCAGTCTCCACCCTATTCAATGATTTGCTCAACAAAAAATGTTTGTATAAAATAACAAATGCTATATTGAATACCAGAAATAATGTGAGATTTCACAAAGAAAATCATACAAAAACAGCATGAAATAGTAAATAAACTGACTAATTTTAAGGCATGCTTTTCTTTGTATGTGGCACTTAGAAAGGAAACCCATTTTTGTCTGGAGAAAAAATTACCTTTGAATGCATTTGTCATTTAAGCTGTTTGTTTACAGATGAAATATATACATAATAGCAAATGTTTCAAATAGTGAAGTGCAAAAGATCAACCACAGAAGGGAGAAACAAGAAACATTGGTAGCAATACAACCAGCATCTTTTCAAGGGGGTGACACACACCCATGCTAATTCTATATACCAGCGCTGAGATTGCACTGTAGTGTGGAAAGGGGAAAAACCCAGTCCCTGTTGTACTTCAATCTCATGCAACTCACTACCGGATTTTTAGTGCTGCTAAAAAGCTGGTAGCACATAGCATCCATGTTTCAACCTTCTGTGGTCAACCTTTTCTCCTTCAGAATTTGCATCATTTGCTACTATGAATGATGTTGTCATTGCAGTTAGATGCAATCAGGCAGGTAAAACTGCAAAGTGGTTTCTGTGAAGACTGTCCAGGATCCATTATAAACCAATGAAGGTAGGATCGTCACATCCTGCTAGACTGAAACAAAATCATTTCAATACATAAAATAAATGAACAAAGTCTCTACAATCAAAAATAGAGTAAAATTTTAAAAAGAAAATACTTTTGTAGAGTAGCAACCCCCCCCCCCCCCCAATTTGCATTCCTTTAGCCTTACCTGAATATACTCAGTCAATAGTTGCACAGCCATGGAGAAAGGATAAACACCAGAGTAAATAAAAATAGTTTCCCTCCCCATCTTCAGCATTCTACTGCTGAAAGCAGCATGCAGTTTAGAAAAGTGAAAATACAAGTACCCACTCTCTAATTCCCACTGCCCAAAAGTGAATCAACTAATCAACTGCCAGAGACCATACATATCAAACTACTGAAGTCCCAATATCACAACGCTTAAAAGCAACATTTGATGTTTAATAACTATAGCGTTAACTCAGATGATTACAAGGAAATCACATAGGCCAAAAGGATAACACATTTTGCAGGATTGCCCCAGTTAATATGTTAATCTGACCATTCATTATTTCATTCATTCATATAGTCATTCATTCTTTCCAGGACATAGCAGACAATGTCAAAACTGAAGTATGAATTTTAATCCCCCCTCTATGATGGAAAGCACTGGGCAACACTGGACAACAGTCTAGAGGTTTTATGGGCCCTAGCACCTGAAGTAGTGGATGTCACTGCTTATAGAACATCTAGCACTGACCACTGGGATGGGTGTTATTATGCAGAGATAATGGATAAATGTTGATCTGTTTTAAAACCACTGTGATCATTTTGTACATATTTTTATGTGAAAGTGTACTTCAGCCAGAAGTTTACTATATTAAGTTACAGAGAAAATAGGGTTAGAGGAGCATTGTCTATTGATTCTAAAGTAAATTATTTGACGTAGAGTGTAGTAGCTGTAATGCTTCTAATGTGATAGCACCCAACTGCTACTACCACCAAGGTATCAGATTTCATATCCCATTAATTTCTTAATGATAAATACATAAAAATGCAAAATTACAAAAGTAAAATTATGTGGTAAAGTTCAGAAAAGGGCATTTTAATAATTGTGTATTATGGCCAGTTTTCTTTCTGCACAGAGACCTATATCTGACCCAGCTTTGCAGTACAATGCAGCAGCACTGCTGTCTGACTGCTGCTGTATGAATGAGTTATGTTAGCATGCCCACCAATTATCTAATGTACCAATGTGGACTTTAAATGCTGTGTGTACCTCAGGTAAAGGTGCTTTTTGAAACAAGAATTGCAGAGTCAACCCTAGGCCCTCATCTGTTCCTGTATGACTATTGTCCTGTACCCATGAACTACCACATAGGCAGCAATCTACTAAAGACCGAATGCGTGATAAGAGACCTTGGGACCTAGGTGGACAGTAGTCTATCCTTTGATAGTCACATCGCCACAGTAGTCAAGAAGTCCTTCTACGTGGCACACTTCATCATAAAAGGGTTCTCATCCAGGAAAAAAGAGGTCATTGTTCCCCTCTACTCGTCACTCATTAGACCCATTACAGAGTACAACGCCCCTTTTGGAATGTACCTCACAAGACAACTGCAGCAGCTGGAAAGGCCACAGAAGTACCTCACAAAGAGGATTACTGGCCTCAAACAAATGCCCTACACTGACCGCCTCAAAAAACTCCAGCTTTACTCCGTAACGTATCGCCTACTCTGAGGTGATCTCTGCCTAACATAGAAAGCTATGTCAAACCCAGAGCTGTTGGACATGCTACACCTAAAGAAATCCCAATCCCTCCAAGCTACACACTCTAGGGACCTAAACCTTGTCACCACAATAAACAGGGCATGCTGGAGGGATAGATTCCTGTCCCAGAGACTTCCTATACTCTGGAACAAGCTACCCATCTATGTCAAGCAAAGTTATTCATTTGCACTCTTCAAGAAAAATCTTGATGAGTGGATGGGAAATAGGAAATACACCTCGGGATCACTTCTGTGTTTCTTCTGGACAGTGGCACAGGAAAATAACTTTCTTGGGTGGCGTAAGCTATGGTACCTTGCTGGCTAGGCTTACATAGGCCCTTGGGCCGATAGCCTAGTACCTACCTATGAACCTATGAACCTATGTCTCCAGCTCTTATCCATCACCGTGAAAATTCATGGCCAAGTTCGCCATTCCTCTGTAGTGACCCATGTCACAAGCAAGATAAGCTCTTTTCATCTGTTAGCAACTATCCCCCATACTAATTATTTCTTGGACTGGTCTTTTGTGTGATCTTGACAGAAGAGGCAGAATTCCATGAGGCAGAAAGCAGTGGTTTAGGACTTCTGCATGGATTACAGAGAAAGTGCTTTTGCTATTTAAACTTGCTGAATTCTTCCTAAGATTAGTCACTTAGTAAGAAGATAAATGGTAGCTGCATTATATATTTATATTTTGGCACATGGTTACATGCACTTAATTAATTAATTAAGTCTTCATTCATTCATTCATTCATTAAGCAGTTTTTTTATTAGCAGAGTCACTATAAAGCAACATACGCCTTTAGGATTCATGGCGGCTAGTTCGGTCTATTATACTTTCACGTCCATTTTTAAAAATAATTAGTGTTCTGTTTGTGTACTTGGAGCACCCAGTTTAAAACACTATATTGCTATGCTGAATAATAATTATGAAAAAGCCCACACTTGCTTTATGCTCCTGAGACAGGAACATTTTTATCTGAACTCAGTATGTCTTTCATACTGGTCTTATAGTACTCAATATACTTGTCTGGATCATAAACCCTTTTGTATTTGAAGGGGGAGTTAAAGTATTTGCTCTTTGATTCTGTGCCTCGCCCCTTACTACAACATTCCCTTTCTAAACACAAACACACTTGATTAATTCTTTTAAAGCCAGCCTAACTTCATGAGAATTAAACTGAAGCCAGACAGATAAAAAACACAGGAACTCATGAGGACAGCTCACAGCTCTCAACGAATCAGAAACAAATCTCTGCAGAACCAGGACCAAATCCATGTCTTATATCCTGCAGTCCTTAGGACTTGCCATTCATTTTGTTTCTATATTCAAATTTGCCTGAATTAGACAACAAATGCTGATGAGCAAAGATGCAGTTTGTTTATTCAGCACAGTGAGGAATGCAGTTTGAGATACACTTCTCTCAGTACGATGAAGGAAACGTGAGACCTGTACAGCCGCACATCTTCTGCAAAGCTTCACCTTGCCAGATCTGTCCTGGATGATTCAGTAAATGATTCATCTCTGCTAGCTGAGGATAGTATCTTAAAACACAGCATCCGTCTTGGTTATGCAAGATATTTTCAAAATATTCCTTGTGTTATATAATTACAAAGATAAATGAGATGGCTACCTATTGAAGATGTCGGGAATCTCATTGCAGATTCCTGATACCCTCCTTTCAAAAAAAAAAATACCTCCCCCCAAAAAAGGATACAGGAAACTGACAAATATGACACATTGTTCTTATTTAAACTTGATCTTTGCAGAGGCAAGCCTACATGTATGTCCATTGGGGACAGCAAGTACCCCCCCATCTCCTCCTCATACTTATATGTACCAAATCTGAGATTGCTGTACCTGAAAGAAAAATGGAATATTCCAAAAAGTTCAGTTATGGAGTCTGTATATGTAAGTCTAGATTTTCAGTCATTCATTTTCCTCAGTTTGGGATTCTGAGTCCAGACATCTCAAAAGTTACCATATAAAATGGCTTATGGTCTAAAAAAGATGTTATCCTCAAAACATAGCAGAATGGATCTATCTCCTCAGAGCCCTTATACTCTTTTATTCCAGCTTTATGGCTCTTGTTTACTGTTTTAATTGTTGTCCCTGCCCTTTACCATGATCTGCTCATTTATCTTAACACCTCTTACTAAACGTTCCTTTTCTTACAGTTTTATATTTTCATTGTTTTCTGTACGTCATTTATTCCTTTAGCATCTGCCCAACTGCTTGTCCTTTTACTGCCATTTGTGTTTCTTTGGTATCTGTCCCCCCTTTATAACATGCTGCCCCAGTTTGGTTTCTAACCTTTCATTTGTGATGCCCGTAGCGTCTGTGGAACTGATTCCAATTCTCTTTACATCTCTCATACCTGTACATTTCCATTACATTTCTTACATTTGTGTTCTGGAATAATTTTGTTTTAACCATTAGCATTTTCAATGGGTTTTGCCAATCTTATTTTATAAGAACTTTTAACACAACATTTAATATAAACAGTCTGCATATCCTACTCCAGGTTTTTAGTGGGTGCTTTGCTTTGCTTTCCTCCCACATAACAGGTCATCCTGTATCCCCAAAACATAACACAGTTTGAATTACAAACACCAATGCATCATTAGTAAACAGCATTTGCTATGGTTTTATTTAATTTATTTTTTGGTATTCTGTATTAGAGAGACAAATCTTGGAGTATCATTTTTATTTTCTCTACCGTTAGTGAGGGGTACACAAAGTGTTAAGGTACTAAGACTTTACTCTTAAGAATCTTCCTGGGCACAGAACAGTAAATTAGAAATATTATAAAAAAAAAACACTGCTTTCTTTAATCCCCTTACACATTCTCTGTGTATTACAAGTATATTTGCCCAGGAAAATAAGAAAACGATGATTATAGGGTGTTGTGTATAGCTGTTTGTTTTGTCTGGAGTGTCCCTTCTTTATTCCCTGGCTCCTATAGGGTCCTAGGTGTATACCAGGCTAATGACCACTAGGGCTCTCTCAGCCTACTCGTGCAACCCAAATGTGACCCACAACCTTGATATACATAAAGGTGATTTGATTGCCTCTGTCCATCAGAGACATAGATGCCAGGCAAGGAGTGAATTTCTGATTGCCCATCCATTGGATGAAGTTGCACTTAAAGAGGGATAGGAAGGAACTCTGCCCCACATGGACGGGAAGCGTGTTGCAGAGAAAAACATTTCTGAGAAACATATCTGTCGCTTATAGGATCATAGGTGCTCCACACAAATGGGGAGCGTGTTCCAGAGAATAGAATTCCTCAGAAACATATCTGTCTCTTATAGGATCATAGGTGCTCCACATAGGTGGGGAGCATGTTCCAGAGAATAGAATTCCTGAGAAACATATCTGTCTCTTATAGGATCATAGGTGCTCCACATAGGTGGGGAGCATGTTCCAGAGAATAGAATTCCTGAGAAACATATCTGTCTCTTATAGGATCATAGGAAGCTACTAGGCTATTGGCCCTGAGGCCCTTACAAGCCTAGCTAAGAATTTAGCCCATGTTCCAACAAGTCAACACCCTATGGCACTGTCCAGCAGGGACACAGGTGCAATCCCAGGGGTGTGTTTTCTGTTCCCCATCCAGTTATCCAGGTTGCACTTAAAAAAGGTTAATGAGGTACTCTGCTTTATGTGGAGAGGGAGTCTATTCCACAAAAGGGGGAGTCTCTGGGACACAAATCTGTCTTGCCAACAAGCCCTATTGATGTCGCAGACCAGGTTGAGGTCACTTGTGTGGGTTACTCGAGTGGAGCTTGACTTGCGGATATGCAGCAGTCCCACCATGGCGATGTCTGAGATTGCTTTGTATGCCAGACAGAGGTCACCTCTGAGGAGTCTGTAGGAGACTGAGTAGAGGGACAGGACTTTTATCTTATCTGTGTAGGGTAGATGTTTGAGGCCCTGGATTCTCTGGGTGAGGAACCTCTGTGGTCTCTCCAGCTGCTGCACGTGCTTTGTGAGGTACATGCCAAAAGGGGCATTGTACTCAATAATGGGTCTTATAAGGGAAGAATACAGGGATATTATAAGCACCTTGTCCCTGGATGAGATACCTTTACTAATGACATGGGAAATGTAGAAAGATTTCCATACAACAGAGGTAATATGGTGGTCAAAAGTTAGTTTGCTATCAACCTGGGTGCCCAAGTCCCTCATGACTGATTGTGTGCTTAGGACCTTATTATCAATGTGATAATTTGTGGGGACATCACTCTCCCCAGAAGGGAAAATGATGCATTTCTTGGCATTCAGTTTGAGGCCATGTTTGTGGCACCAGTCATTTGTTTGGGTGAGACCCTCTTGGAGGATTTCCACATCACTAGGGGAATTGATGACAGCACCCAGCTTGCAGTCATCTGCAAACTTGGTCAGCCATAGCCCACTAGATTTGGCCTGCACCTCTGAGAAGTATATCCCAAATAGCAGAGGCCCCAAGATCAATCCCTGGGGTACACCACTTGTTACAGGTCTACTACTTGAGGTAGCTTCCCCTATTTTGACTAGGTGGGTTCTATCAGTGAGCCAGTTTGCTACCCATCTGGTAACATATGGATTGATGCCTAGTTGACAGAGTTTATTTATTATACCTGACTGGGGCACTGTATCGAAGGCTTTGGCCAGATCAAGGTAGGTGGTGTGCACAGTCTTCCACTCATCTATGGCCTTTGTGACTGTCTCAAAGAAGTCGACCAAATTTAACAGACATGACCTCCCCTTGATGAAGCCAAACTGTGTGGGATCAAGTGCCAGGAGGTTGCCAATGTCCTTGTTAATGAGGTCCATGATAATCTACTACATGGCCTTGCAGATCAGGCTAGTTAGGCTGATGGGTCTATACTTTCCTGGATCGATGGATGCTCCACCTTTGTGCAAACGGCTGACAGTGGCTGTCTTAATTTTGGCTGGGATGAAGCTGGTACTCAAGCTTTGGTTGAATAGGGTGCCTAATGGTGCTGCAAGTTCCTGCCTGAGTTCATGTAGGATGCAGCCTAGGATGTTATCGGGTCCCATAGAGGCTATATTTTTTGCCTTTGAGAGGGCAGTGATGACTTGCTCCCTAGAAATAAGGGGAGGGGAGCAAGTACTGGGGATGTTCTGCTTTACTGATGGGGGCAGAGGAGTGAAGGTTTTATTTAACTGATCTGCCATCAGGTTGGCTATATCTACAGCATTTGTGTATGTAGTGTCCTTGACCACCAGTTCTGAGCAGATCTGGGTGCGTTCCTTGATATTGTGGACATATGTGAAGAAGGCTTTATTTATTTTATTTATTTATTTATTTTTATTTTATTTTACATTTGTTGACCAGGACAGTTCGTCTGGATATGTCCAGTTTCAGCGGAGGCCCGGGGAGAAAAGCTCCAAGATAATAATACACATTGAACATTAAGTAAATGCTAGTTTCAAGCAGATTACAGTCATAAGCAATACCAGCATTTAGCACATATAGTACTAACTTATTATAAAACACTTTACAAAACATAACATTATTTTCAAAGTTAAATATACATAACATTACATTCAGGTTTAAGACACACTGAACAGCAGTTATACAATTGACCCTTCCTGAAATGGAGTGGTAGAAAAAAGTTAGAAGTAGTTGAAGGTAAGGCACCTAAGAAATAGAGAGGTGACTAGTCGGGGTTAGTGCAAGGACATAACCAATGAGTTTTGAAGTCTTTTTTGAGTTTGTTTTTGGATTGAGCTAGTGAGGGTTCTAGGGTCAAGTCAGCTGGGAGTCTGTTCCATGTTTTACCAACAGAGTTGGCAAACAGAGAGATCCCAGCTGAGTAGTTGGATTTGTATGTTTGAACCAGGAGTCTAGTGGATGATCGCAGTGGCCGGGTGCTGGTGTAGGGGCTGATAATATTTTTTAGTGCAGGTGTATTTTCTGGTTGGTAAAGGACTTTATGTGCCACTATTAGCTGGTTGAACTGCAGTAGGCTTGGCAGTTCAGGCCATCCTAGGTGATTTAGGTTGTGACAGTGGTGTATCTGGTAGGCTGTGCCAGTAGCAAATCTGGCAATGTGGTTATAGCAGGATGATAGCTTATTAAGATCTGTTTTGTTTAATTTGGAGAATAGAGGTGAGGCATAGAGAAGAGTTGATAGCAGATGGGAACAGGCAATTGCAGTTCTAGCAAGTGGGGCAAGGAAAGGTTTGATTCTGTAAAGAGAGCCAAGTTTTATATTAATGGTTTTGATATAGTTTGATTGATATGCACATCAAACGTCAGGTTGTTATCAACTATGACACCCAGTAGTTTAGTTTGGGCTTCTGGGGAGATGATAGTGCCATTGTTAGTGGTTGTTGAAGGATGGCCGGGTGGCCTTGCATGTGGGGGAGAAGAGGAGTAGTTGGTTTGGTTAGGGTTTAGGATTAGATGTTGATTAGAGAGCCATTTTCCACTGTATTGATGGTATTTTGGGTTAATGTGAATAAAGTAGCTGTTGAGGCTTTAGTAGATGTGACCAGTTTGGACTCAAAGTTTGCTTTGGAGGATTTCACTAGTGCTCTTATTTGCTTGTTCAGGCTAAGGAGAGATTGCTTCCAATTAGACACCTGCTCCTTCATGGTCCTGGACAGTAATTTTTTTCCTTTTATTATAGAATTTATTTATTGTAGATGTCCACCAGACAGGTTTACTCTTCCTTAAGGAGGATGATTTTGTCCTATCTGGTATTCCTGATTCCATGCAGCTATATAAATGCTCATATAGTACTTTGGTGTAGGTTTGGACATTTGTGGCAGTTTCTGTGGAGAGGGAGGGGCTGTGAAGCTGTTTATACCTTCCCTCAGGAGGCTGTAATCAGCTTTGGAGAAGTTTTTTTGTTTGAACTTAGTTGGGAGGGTCAGGGGGGATGATGACTTCAACTGTGACTGCTTTGTGGTCGGATCTTACCAGGTATGATGACACTGTAGGGATGCTGCACTGCAGGTTACTCATGTTGGTATTTTTACCTCTTGTGGGGGTGTCAACCAAGTGGTCTAAAGCATTTGCATTGACTAAATCAAGGAATCTCTGGGCATTTGTGTTTTGGCATGAGTATTTCTTTCAATCGCCAAGCATCAGGGTAAAGGGTTAAATCCTGATAGATTTGAAGAGGTCCAGATAGGTAGAGTGGGCATCTTGAGTGAAATAAAACACTTAAAAACCACCCAAAGGGTGTATACAAACTCAGAAAATAAAAAAAGAAAAAACAACCACCACCAAAAGTACAAGCAAGACAGTATTTATTGAAACTAAATGCTTTCACTCAGCTTTGCACTGGGCTTCCTCAGAGTAAAACAGTGTTCTCTAATAGCCCATTTAAATACCATTTATTCAAATGACCAACTGAATTAAAAAATACTTGAAACTTATTTGTCCACATATTTAACTTTACAAAAGTGTACAAATCCTATGTTAACAATTGAAAATGTTAAAAACATTGACCAAAACCCAAAAGTTCTTATTTCTATACTCGTCGCACAGACTGGAGAGCTTTATAACACATATATCCTACCTGCTTATTACATAGTGTTTCTACCTATTATTGCAGCCCCAATGTGAATGTAAATATAAATGGCCCCCCTCCCTAAACACAAAGACCAGTAATACACACATAAAATCAGAAAACATTAAAGCTTTGCAGATCTGTTTCAGAACACAGTTGAGGGAACAATTCTCATTAAGCCCTGGTTTTTCAGTGGCATTTAACCTCAGCTGCCATTCCAGCTCTAGTTTTTCGAGGTGTGTTTTTATGTCACCTCCTCTATGTGATGGACCTATAAGATCAATCACAAAGAACATAAACTTCTTAAAGTTCTCACAAGCCAGGCTATGTACAAATAATGCATTCTCATTCGTTATATTTTTGATTTCTCTTACATGCTCAGCTATTCTTTCTTTCAACTTCCTAGTGGTTTTAGCCACATAGAAAGTCAAGCATGGAGTGCACCAATGATGTACCATTGATGGTCAATGTGTAAGAAGCAAATTTTAAGAGACTCCTGGCACTGCTTAGAAGCTTTGAGAAACTTGACGCTTGACATAGATTTTTCATTTGTTATCATAGATGTAATTAATCTATTCTCAGTAATCCCACATAAGGAGGGAATAGAATTATTTGGAGAAGCTCTCATAGGAGTAGAAGGTATGCACACTGTGAAATGTAACTTACTCACAGAACTTATTGAATTGGTGTTAGATAACAACTTTCTTTACTTTGAGGGTGACTACTTTCATCAAATTACGAGAGCAGCAATGGGAGCCAAGTGTGCTCCCATTTATGCAAAACTTGTCCTTACCAAATGGGAGAGTAAATATGTATTCAAGTCAGCATTTATGGACAAGGTGCCAGTATGGTATAGATTTTTGGATGATATATTACTTTTATGGAAGGGAAGTCAGGAAGAGATGAGTTTCTTCATCCACTTTTTGAATGGCACTACAGGGTTTTTGAAATTTACCTGGACAATGAACCAACAAACTATTAACTTTTTGGACATTACTTTATATAAAAATGATGTGACTGGTAGAATAGAATCAACATTATATAGAAAAGATACCTACTTGAACTCCCTTTTGGATTATAATAGCTGTCACCCACCACATCAAAAAAGAGTGTGGTCGAAGAACAAATGGTGAGGGCTTCCAGGTTAGTGAGTAACAACTTGACATTTAAAAATGAACTATACAGATTGGTTGAGATGTTTAGAGAAAGAGGATATCCCTTTAGACTGTTGTTAAAAGTTAGAAAGGAAGTCTTGGAAAAACGAAAAGATAGGTTTATGCCAATACTTAACACTTCACTGGGGTCAGTTACAACCCAGAAAGCAGAAAATCAATGTGAGAGTAATTTAGTGTTATCGTAAAACCAGGAGAGAGAGTGAGTGAGGGAACTTTTGAGCAAGAACTGGGAACTATTTTTTGATGAAGGCATAATAAAGGTAGTGGGCCAAGGGCCTATAATAACATATAGTAAAGGACAAAATATTAAAAATTATTTGGAAAACCACATGGAAGTAAATAGGAAAAGACATCATTCAAGGATGTCGAAATGTAATGTGCAGGTATTGCAAATGCATTAATGATGGCCCATGTGTGGCCATGGAAAGCTACAATAGCAGTATGTCATGACCAGCCAATTGTAATTGTAACACGGCAGTAGTGGTTTATATTACAACATGCGCTTCATGCTCAACTTTCTATGTGGCTAAAACCACTAGGAAGTTGAAAGAATAGCTGAGCATGTAAGAGACATCAAAATATAACGAATGAGAATGCATTATTTGTACATAGCCTGGCTTGTGAGAACTTTAAGAAGTTTATGTTCTTTGTGATTGATCGTATAGGTCCATCACATAGAGGAGGTAACATAAAAACACACCTAGAAAAACTAGAGCTGGAATGGCAGCTGAGGTTAAATGCCACTGAAAAATCAGCGCTAAATGAGAATTGTTCCCTCAAGTGTGTTCTGAAACTTAGACCTGCGAAGCTTTAAAGTTTTCTGATTTTATATGTGTGTATTAAGGAATTTGGTCTTGTGTGTTTAGGGAGGGGGGCCGTTTATATTTACATTCACATTGGGGCTGCAGTAATAGGTAGAAACACTATGTAATAAGCAGGTAGGATATATGTGTTATAAAGCTCTCCAGTCTATGTGACAAGTATAGAAATAAGAACTCTTGGGTTTTGGTCAATGTTTTAATGTTTTACATTGTTAACATAGGATTTGTACATTTTTGTAAAGTTAAATATGTGGACAAATAAGTTTCAAGTATTTTTTAGTTGAGTTGGTCACATGACTAAATGGTATTTAAATGGATTATTACAGAACACTGTTTTACTCTGATGAAGCCCAGTGCAAAGTTGAGTGAAAGCACTTAGTTTCAATAAATACTGTCTTGCTTGTACATCTTGAGTCAAAGTTGGAGTCCTATAGCTAGCTATGATTTGAACAAGGGTCTTGGCAATTGTTGGTGTGTTTCCTGTGCATCATACTGTTTGACCAGCCTAAAGTTGGGCTGCCCACGGTTTAGGGTTTGAATGAATGATAGGATGAGTAACCTGGTATGACTGGGGTGCTCTCCACAGCTTTGAACCAGGTTTCTGTGACTGCACAAACTTCAGTTTCTTCCACGGTTAAAAATGCTTGCAATGAGTGCAATTTCATGTTTATACTCCTAGCGTTTAGCATCATGACCTTTAATTTATATTTTGATGAAATTTTCATGTTGGTAGTTTTGACATCATGGCATTGCCTAAAAATGGCACTGTGGGGGAGGCAAGAGCCTTTGCCAGGAACCTGAACCCCAAGGGAGACAGATGCATGCCATCTCTGGCAAAGCATCGTGGTTTGTCAATCATGTCATCCCAGGCTGTCAGGTATTGGATCCCCTTGGAATGACACCAGAAACTAAGCCAATTGTTAAAGTCAATAATTTTCTGTTTGTATTGAGGCATCATTCTGGGTGATGGTAGAATGCTGCATAAGGCTAGGAACATACCTGCCTAGGACACATACTCAGTGAGCTTGATCATGCCTCTCTTCATATAGTCCAGGGAGGTACATCTGAAGTCACTCACTCCAACATGGACTATGACAGAGACATAACAGTACCTGTTGAGAGACTTGAGTGCATTGGTGGTATGGTAGATTCTGGCACCCGACAAACAACTAACCGTGACTTTCTCCTTACCCAGCCTGGTGAGGAGCACATCTGTGTGTCTCACAATGGAGTCTCCTATGACTAATTTGTTGGGTTTATGTTTAGGCCTTAGTGGCTGTGAGACACAGGTGTGTGGATTATGTGTAATGTGTGGTGTGGTGGGCAGTGGAGTTTACATGTGTTTATGCCTGTGAGGTCTCTTTTGTTTGGATATGCTTTTGTTGTGGACCTCCACATATGTGGGAGAGTGTAGTGTAGGTGTGGGTGGTGGTTGAAGTGTGGTGTTCTTGTTGGCAACCTTCTCAGTGCCAGATAAACTGATTTGTGGGGAAGAGAGCAATGACGCTAGGTGCTTGATATAATTGCATCTCTCACAAATTGTGTTCCTAGGTGGTAGTAGAGGGCTGTCCGTGTACATCAGGCAGTTGCTACACTGTCTCAGGATGACCCATATCAACCAGACTGGCAGGAGAAAATTACGAAATTTTCCAACCATATTTGTCAGAAACTGAAGTCGCGGTGGTGCAGTGGTAGCGTTGTCACCTCACAGCAAGAGGTTCTCCTGTTTGATTCTCTGCTGGAGCACCTTCTGTGTGGAGTCTGCATGTCCTCCCCGTGGTCGAGTGGCATTTGAAAGACATGCGTAAATGGGCATGCCTTCATTGAAGGTTGTGTGTCGAGCTGGCACCTCGGCACCGTAAAAATCTACTGCCAATCATTAGCGGACCGGAGTTTTGCTGTGGCGACCCCTAACTGGGAAAAGCCGAAAGAAGAAGAAGAAGATTTGTCAGAAACTGAGGGAGAGAGGCCAGAAGGAACTAAGAGGGCAAAGAGAGGAAGATCTAAGAGTAGTACTACTAGGTGATAACACAAGTGCTACTAAGGGAAAATTTGTAGCTGGAATACCTCAAAACAGGTTAAAAAACGAGCTAACGTTCTGGATGCAGCAGACCTGTATCTAGACTATGCTATTCAATTTTAAGGTTAAGAACACAGTAAAAAATCATAATGAAGCACAGATTAACCACAGATAGTCAAAAGAACAGAACTCACAGTATGAAAAAATACAGTTAAACAGTAATGAAATACAGTAAAATGCAGTTAAACAGTAATGGATTGCAGTAGATAGTAATGAAATATAGTTAATCAGTAGATTGCTTTGAAACAATAGCTCACAATCACAACAGTAACAGACAGCACTAATAAAGCAGTGATTCAGTAGAATACTGTCATCAATTCAATAAGGCTACCAACAAGCAGTAATAAATACGACAATCTAGATGCAAAATGAAGCAGGAAGAGGTACAGTTTTTTTTAGTGTAAAGTGAGGAGACAGAAGATGATATGAAAATTCAAAGTTGAGAAGCTAAAGAGGTGGTCCTTTACAAAGTTCTCGCTATAAACAGTAGAATGAGCTGATGTAATGTGACTGGGGGGAGTGTCCAGTATCATCTTTATACCAGAGGCAGGCAACTCAAAGCCACTAAGCTTTAAGACCACAACAGCAGCTGGATGGGTGGGTGGGGTCTAAAAGCAGTTGCACAGATTAAACAGATATGCAGTAAAACAAACGTGCAGAAAACTGTTGAAAATAAGCACTTATCTTTTTTCAGTATCACAGGAGAGCAATGGCAGAAGACCTATCTCACTGCAGCTTTGAACAGCTTTGAACAAACAAGTACAAACTGGATTAAAACACTGGCTATTTAAGGCAGAGAAACATAAACCAGCCAAATTATCCAATCAAAATAACAGTGTTGCAGGAATGCTTCTAGCTAGCTCAAACCTGACTGAATTCTCTCTCCTACAAAGAAACAGCTAGTCATCTTTAGACAAAATATTTTACTACAAGCTCCAAAGGTCACAAACAGTAACAGATATTCAGCTCTGTAACATGTCATATTTATGTCACAAGCAAAATTTAGATACTTTAGTCTTGCAGATAAGGCTGCTTTCTGTTTTACCTGTTCCATTTTGTTTTCTGGTTTTAAGAAATCTGCTTGGCCTGGTGTTTTTGTTCTATGTGAGAGATGGACACTGAAATTATATTGGCTGCACATTTCACATGCTTTTTCACTGGTTAAATCATCACTTGAGTGATACTTAAATACACAATGAATTTCTGGGCCTTTGTCTGAAAAGATTTCAAGCTTGCATAAATGAAAGCACTGCTGGGGCTTCCCTGTTGTGTTTCCCACCCACCGTCCCCTTTGTTTATCTGCTTTCTAAACCTGGTGATTTTAAGCTGCCCGCCCCTACTGTGAATTGAGCTTAATAAGCTCCTCCCTTTCTACACTGCTGTTGATAAGCTCCTCCCTTTCTACACTGCTGTTGATAAGCTCCTCCCTTTCTACACTGCTGTTGATAAGCTCCTCCCTTTCTACACTGCTGTTGATATCCTGAATTATTTATTTGCCTTTCCTTCTGCTTATATTCAAAAAGTGCATTTTGCCTCTCATTGTCTGTTCTACTTGATCTGACTTCTTTATCTAGCTAGCTGTTGAATAAAGTAGTGTATTTTTACACTCTAAAAAGAAACAATAACTGTAAAATCCAAAGTCCAGGCAAGAATCAGCAGAATTCCGAGGTGAAATAAATGTTTTAATCCAAAATTATGTTAAGAAATGATAACAGAATAGTAAAATCCAAACCACAACAACACACAATCCCAGTTAAGCACGCTTTCACTCTGCCAATGCAAAGCTTCATCAGAACTGAAACAACACCTGTTTTGAGACCTTTAAATACTTGTTAATTAATTAAATACTTTGCTTTCTTAAAAAGATATATACATAATTGTTAAAATTCTCGTTTGGACTTGTAATATAAAAACTGTATCGAAAAATACACTTATACATAAATATTGCATAAATCACTTAAATTATTCCTACTACAAAATACTAACAAATATAAATCTATATTAAACAATAAACAACAAATCACATCCACAAGTATTAAACTATCAAAGAAAATTGTATGTTGTCTAAAAAAATACCCTTAATAAGTTTAATCTTGATAAAAATCAAAGGTGAACTTGCCATGACTCAATAGTTACACAATTTAAAAAATAGAGAACTGTTTTGGCAGTTAAAAACTGATGCTGGGAGGCCACTGGTCTTAAATGATTACATTAGTATTACTAGTGTTTTGAAATGAAGGCGAGCCAAGTTGTGACACTATTTGAAATGGGGTTGTGGAATATTTAGGTAGTTTTTTATTTTTATTTACATATATTTGTCTACAGCAAAACACTCAATTAAAATGGGTTTGATATTATCTTGAGTACGGTCAGTTGTATATTAATTTTTTCTGCACCCATTGATTTATATTTTTTAAATTGTGTAACTATTGAGTCATGGCAAGTTCACCTTTGATTTTTATCAAGATTAAACTTATTAAGGGTATTTTTTTAGACAACATACACTTTTCTTTGATAGTTTAATACATGCGGATGTGATTTGTTGTTTATTGTTTAATATAGATTTATATTTGTTAGTATTTTGTAGTAGGAAGAATTTAAGTGATTTATGCAATATTTATCTATAAGTGTATTTTTCAATACAGTTTTTATATTACAAGTCCGCACGAGAATTTTAACAAATATGTATATATCTTTTTAAGAAAGCAAAGTATTTAATTAATTAACAAGTATTTAAAGGTCTCAAAACAGGTGTTGTTTCAGTTCTGATGAAGCTTTGCACTGGCAGATTGAAAGCGAGCTTAACTGGGATTGTGTGTTGTTGTGGTTTGGATTTTACTATTCTGTTATCATTTCTTAACGTAATTTTGGATTAAAACATTTATTTTTACACTCTATTAAGCACTTGATTTTACATCAAGGGATCAGTGGATTTTCCATGTAGTGCACTGGGCAGTAGCCTGGTCTGTTTTGGTTAGGGAAATACTTTTTGCATGTAGTTTTATTGTCTGGAGGTCTTATTAATCTGCTTATCTTGTTTTTAGTGCCTTTATAAAGTCTGTGCAGTTGAGTACTTCTTGGTCATTTATACAAAGCAAAGTACTTTTATTGAATAATCACACCTTTATAGGGTGTTTAAAGTACACAGCTATATCTGTGTCTTTGTTTGTGGTAGCATTTTGTATCTTTTAAGTTTGTTTGTGGTAGCATTTCACTCCGGACACTCCTTTACTGTACGTTTTCATTAAGAGGACTGGGATTATTCATCTAGTGGCAGTAACTGTTTACCTGGTCTATCTGAGCTGGAAAATACACAAAAAGGGCTCTAAGTATATATTTTCCACTTCTCTTATATACCAAAAACTTAAAAGAGCAACTCAAAATAAACCAAAATTAAAAACAGAAGTCAGGAGCCAAAAGTCTTCACACTAATTTATTGTAACACAATTAAGCACTTTCATCCAGGTAAAACGGACTTCATCAGAATAACTTTACTTAAAAATAGAAGCAATGCAGAATTTTTCTAAATTATCACATGATCTCATTAAATAATTAACACACCTCTCTTTTAAAAACATACTAATGCTAAAATATCCTAAACACTAATTCGCAAATCAAAAGTTATTCTATGCCACAAATAAAAAAAGTACAAGTAAAAATACTATTAAAACATTTCATATTACCATGTCATATTACAAAAGCTGCTTTTAATTTAAGAACACTGCTGACTGAGGTCATTTCATTCAACCCCGGAAAAACTGGTGCATTTGTTTTCAGTTGCCGTTTCAGTTCCTTTAACTCTAAAAAATCATCAGAAGAGCCCTTCCCTGTTGATCCAAATTAACATGATCAGTTGCATAAAATGTACATTCATGCATACTGTTGCTAATATTATGTTTATATAAAGCATTCCTTTTGTCATGTATTTGGATATCATAACAATGGTGATAAAATCTAGTTCTCAGTGCCTGCCTGGTTTTGCCAATGTAGAAACAAGCATTGGCACTGTGCAATGTAAACTATGCCAGTACTTGAACGATAGTACTTCTGGCTTAACTTAACCTTACCATAACCTTCTATGAAAAAAATTGGACCCCTCCAAAATATACTGGTAATGTGAACAGTGCCTGCACTTAACCATTCTACCACCACCTATTGATGTTTTGGTCCTTTCTAATAATGCTTTGAAACAAACATCCTTTATATAAACAATCCAGGGTGCCTGCCCCACCATTTTAATGTATTCGTGATCAACACCAAAAAGACTCCAGTTTTTATATACAATCCCTTTAATGTCAAAATAATCAATGAATGGTAAAATAAGAGCCCTATTAAATTCACCCTGGGTTGTGTTAGTATCCCTAAATAGAGTGTTAGACTGCCACAAGTAGCCTATACCAAGCAGAGGATTAAAATGTCCCGATACTCTTTTACTTTCAACCTCCTTAAAAATATTGTTCAGGAAAGATTTGGGGTATTCTCTCTTTTCAAACATTAATTTAAGCTCCAAACCAGCTAGTCTACATTAAGAAGGTATTTTTCTGCACCCTTGTGGCAGATGTGTGCTGATCTAAGTTGTCCGGGTAGGGGATTGCTGGTGAAAGGTTTATTGTGTGCTTTTGTGATTTGTAATTAGCTTAAAACTTCTCTTTGCTCATATTTAAGCCTTGCATTTGTGTGGGCTTTGGTATAAATACTCAGAGTTGCTCGTTGTTTGGCAACTTTGCTACTGATCGCTGAGAATCTGCTTTCACACGGAGCAACCCACTACTGGAAAGACAACAATAATTTTTTTTGCCTTTCTCTTATATACTGTGACTGTAGTTTAGCAGTTTCTAAGCTATTTGCTGTTATTTTTTGCATGTTATAGCAAAATAGCAAAAACATCTACATTCTATTGCTGCTTTAAGTAGTTAATTGCACTGTATTACATTGTATCTGTTAGTTATAGGGCTGTTGTTGGTAGTTTGTGTGGTCTTGTTACACATGGGCTCCAAGCCTGCTATTCTACATTAAGAATGGGTATTTATGAACCCTTGTGGCAGAGGTGTGCTGGTCTAACTTGTCTGACTGGGGATTGCTGGTAAAAGGCTTATTGTGTGCTTTCCTGATTGGTAGTTAGCTTAAGACTTGTTTTCTCTTTGCTCATATTTAAGCCTTGTATTTGAGCAGTGTTGCTCTTCACTCAGTGGCAGTTAGCAATGCCATGTATAGACGCAAAAGCCTAGAAGCTCAGTTTTTCCCAAAACAGCTATCAGTGAAACCCTTTCAAGTTTTTCTGCTGCTCTGGGAGCAGCTTAGTTGCGCACTGAGCAGCTTTGCTTTTTTGCTCAGCCTTAGCCTGCACAAAGTATATGTCCCTCTTGTAGTCTCAGCACTACCAGCGCAGTCCTATCAAATGAACCCATTCCCTTCCCTAATAAAACAAACGGTAAGAGCCTGCCATCATGGATGGGAAGTTTCCCATCATCTCTCTGGCCAGCCTGATAGACATGGGCATCCTGAGATGATGTAACAATTGTCTGATATATACTGACACTTACTCCTGAAACAAACAAATACTTGATGTGAGAGATGTAGTTACACTATGAAATTGGAGGCAAGACTGTCAGATAAGGACATATTGAATGCCAGACAGGTTGTCAGCACACATGCACACACTTCCCACACTAAATAAGGAGACAATGCATAAACCCACATATGTGGAGGTACTCAGTAGTAACTTACCAAAAGATCAGAGACCTCCCAAACAGAAACCACTTACACAGATAACAATGAAAAAAACAACCACAGCATATAATATGACACACACCAGTGTCTCAACTAATAAGCTCATAAGGAATAACACCCCAAAACCTGACATACTGTCCATTGTCACACACATGTATATTCCCCTCACCAAGCTGGCTAAGGCGTGGGTTACAGTTATCTGTCACACGCCAGGATCCATCAAGTCACTTGACCACTCAAGTCACTCAACCACAAGTAATGGTATGACTCCATTATAGTCCATGTAGGGGTGAATGACTTGACATGTACTTCACTGGACTATATGAAGAGAGACATGACTGAGCATTCAGATTATGTGTCACAGACAGGTGTGACCCTAGCCTTAAGCAGCATTCCATCTTCTCCAAGGACAATGCCACAATACAAACAAAAAACGATTGACTTTAACAACTGGCTTAGCTTCTGGTGTCAGTCCAAGGAGATCCAATATCTGTCAGCCTGGGAAGACTTGGTCAACAGGCCACTGTATTTTGCCAGAGATGGTCTGCACCTGTCTCCTCTAGACTTTTGGATACTGACAAAGGCATTAGCCATCTCTATGGTGCCTTTTTTCGGCAATGTCAAAATAACCAACCTACCAGCATAACAAAAGTCTCTGTAGATAAACTCAAGGTACTGCTGATTAATGCTAGGAGTCTAAACAAGAAACTGCAATCCATGAAAGCACTCCTCACTTTGGAAGATGCTGACATCTGTGCAATCACCAAGACATAATTCAAAGGCATGGAAAGCACCCTGACCAAGCAGGGCTACAATGCCTTCCATATATTCAGACCACAAACTGAGCATGAAACACCAAAGGATGCAGTGTATCCATTTTCATTAAGGATAAGTACACCTCAAGACTTGTCAGACAGTATGACTCTCTTGAGCTACTCTATGTCCAATTAAGTATAGACAAAGCCCCCTACCACATCATAGATAGCTATAGGTCTCTCACCATGAAACAGTAAAAGCATACTGCATACCTGGACTTACTGGAGTCACTTGCCATACAGTCCAACACCTTACTCGTGGGTGAGTTTAATTATTCTACCATCAGCTGGGAAACATACATGACCACAAACATGCTGGCTCAGAAGTTCTTGAACTTTGTCAGTCCAAATGCTCTGGAACAGTGAGCCAATACACCCACAAGAGGTTCAAATTTCCTGGACATTGTACTCACTAACATGGGAGAGCATTGTACCCTACCCAGTATGATATCCTCCCTGGTAAGACTGGATCATAAATCAGTCTCGTTCTATGTAATTATAAACCCAGATACCCAATGAAGCTCAAAAATGCTTTAGAAATTTTCAAAGACAAACTACGTCCTACTAAGTGATCGAATAAGAGGTTTCAAAGCCCCCTCAAATGCAGATAACATGGACTCCTATGCAGAAGTGTAACCCAATGCCCTGCATAACCACTTAAGCAGTTGTATAGAATCATCTGTACCTGACTGGATTAATACCAGGTCTTGCCAAAAAAACAAGCCATCCTGGTGAACCCCTATCATAAACCAGCTATTTAATGAGAGAAAGAAACTAACGTACAAGAACAAGAGGGGGCTGGCTCAGCGGAAGAAATCCCTCTAGCTTAAAAAACAACTTAGAGATCTTATCAAGTCATCCAAAGCTAATTATGAAGTAAAAATAGCCTCCCTAGCTAATGATAATCACAAGACATTCTATAACTACATCCAAAACCTAAAAGACAATACCCAGCTATGCATTGAACTGGTTGTGGATAGCACCACCCATACTCAGTCAGAAGTAACAGCCAACCTGAGAGCTAACTGATTTGGAGCAAACTTCACCCCCTTGCCCCCTCCAGTCACCCCCAAAGTATATCTGTCACAAATTCCTCTGCTTATTATCTCAAGACAGCAGGTCATCTTGATGCTCTCCAAGGTCAAAAAAATGGCATCAGTGGGAGCAGACGACATCCTAGATTGCATTTTAAACAACTTAAAACATGACCTCGCAGACCCACTTGGATCCCTGTTTATCCACAGGTTGTGAACTGGCTATGTTCTGGTGAAATGGAGGACGACAACATAATCCCTCTCCACAAAGAGGGACCATCAACTGACCCTGGAATTATAGGCCAATAATCTTCACTATCCTCATTTGCAAGGCCAAGGAAAGAAGCACTATGGACCTTACTAACAATGACATAGTTAATCTCCAAACTTTGGACCCCACACAGTTTGGATTCATTAAAGGTAGGTCATGCCTGTTAAACATGATTGACTTCTTCCAGAAAGTCACCAAGGCCCTGAATGAGGGAAAGACAGTAATACCACCTATCTTGACCTAGCCAAGGCATTTGACACAATTCCTCAGTCAAGTATTATAGAGAAACTTTCCCAATTGGAATTGACCCCTATATTACCAGATGGGTAGCCAACTGGCTCACCAAAAGGACACATACTGTCAAAGTGGGTGAGTTCACCTCTAGCAAAAGACCAGTCACCAGTGTCATATCACAGGGTTCTGTGCTGGGCCCCTTACTGTTTGGACTTTATTTCTCAGAAGTCCAGACAAACTTGGACGGCCTGTGGCTGACCAAGTTCAATGACTATTGCAAATTGGGAGCCATCACTGCGTTCCCTAATGATGTTAATATACTGCAGACAGGGTTAACACAGACAAATGAGTGGTGCCAAAGCCATGAATTCAACCTAAATGCAAAACAATGCATTATTATTCCCTTTGGGAAAGTTGACATCCCTGCTAATTACATTGTAGACAGCATCCACCAAGTGTAGACCCAATGATATGTGATCTAGGTACTCAGGTTGATAGTAACCTGAACTCTGACCACCATGTATCTGCAATGGTAAGGGAATCCTTCTATGTGACACATCTTATAAGTAAAGGCATCATATCTAGATCTACGGATGTTATAATTCCATTATACTCGGCCCTCGTCAGACCAATAACTGAGTACAATGCTTCCTTTTGAATGAACCTCACCAGACACCTGCAACAATTGGAGACACCACAGATGTTTCTTACCAAGAAATTACAGGGTACACAATACAAGTGCTATGTGGAAAGACAGAAAGCCCTTCACTGTATTATTCTTCCTGCAGGTTGCTAAGGGGTGACTTGTGCCTGGTGTACAGGGCAGTATCTGACCCGGCCCTGATGTAAGTGCTACACATTCGTAAATCAAACTGCATGAGGGTCAGTCACTCCAGGGATCTTAACATAGCCTCTGACATGAACAGGTCATGGTAAAGATATACATACATCTCCCAGAGACTGGCACTTCTCTGGAACAAGCTTCCAGTTCACGTGAAACAAAGCATCTCCCTGACCCTCTTCAAATGCAACCTAGATCAATAGATGGGTGACCACAAATTCACTCCTGGGGTGATGCCCATGTCCCCCCTGGACAGAAGAAGTTAGTATTAACTACCATAGACCCTTACCTCTGCAAACGTCACTCACCTAACCACCAACAACTGGGGCAACGTGGGATAAATATGGCTGGACTTGTAACGGCTCTAGGGCTGTTAGCATAGTAACCTTCTATGTAACTATGAACTTATGAATGGGAATGACCATCACAATCCTCCATTCACCTGGCTCAAAGCATGTTTTATTAAATAATGACACCAGGAGTCCTGCTTAGTCATTTCAGACTGTTCAGGAGGCATCCTAGGATGTTATCAGGGGCCTTTGAGGCTGTGTTCTTTGGTGAGGCCTGCTAGTACATGCTCCCTAGTTTTAGTTGTAGAGCATACCTCTCAGCTGTCCAGATTTTCACAGACTATCCAGATTTTTGGCTCATATTTTTGGTCTGTACCTCATAAAATTTGCATTTTTCTAGCAAATCACTGGGATGATCTGAAGACTGAAGTCACTAAATAATGACATACATTTGAGTTTCAGACTTCAAATCCTTCAGAAAATGTATGCTAGCACAACCTGTTACTTTAGCAACTTTCCAAGTTTATAAGTGCAATATTTAAAATATGTCCCTATTTTTGGGCCTTTGCCCCCCCCCCCCCCCATTTTGTCGGGCTTTTTCCAGATTTCTTATACTAAGAGGTTGAGAAGTATGTTGTAGGGGTTATGTTTGAGGGTATTTTGGGGGGATGGTTGGGGGTGGGGGGATAAAGTTAGAACTGAACTTGTCTGCTAACAGGTTTGTTACATTGCCAGGCTCTGTGAATGTAGCAGCAGTAACCATCAGGTCATCAGGTCAGCACATTGCTGCCCTTGAGGTTTGTAGCATAGCTAAAGAAGGCCTTATAGCTATCTTTTATCTGGCAGGCTATCTTAACCTCAAAGCTGGCTTTGCTTGACCTAATTAGGCCTCTCAGTTACCTATTAATATGATGAGAACAGTTTTATCTTTATGGGAATTACCCTTACTGATTTTTGCCTTTCTTTTTCCCCTTTGCTGTATATCCTGTTTAATTTGGGATGCCACCAGGGCAGGTTGTTTCTGGGGCTAGTCCTGAACTTACTTCTGGTAGGTAGAACAGCCTCTGTACAGCCATTGGCATGGGTGTACAGTATTTCTGAGAGTAATTCAGCATAGCTTGCTGTATTCTCAAGGTTTGGAGGGGCTTTGAATTTATAAACCATCACTTAATTAAAGGTAATTTGCCTTGGAATATTTTTTAACTGCTACTGGTTTTAACGGGATTACAAAGTTGATTTTGAAGGAGGCAGCTTTATTGTCAGAGCTTACCAGCGAGGATGAGTAATTTTTGGAGGGGGGCAGCATTCTCTCATATTTGTGAGCAAAAGGTCTAGTATGTTGGAGCCTCTGGTGGGTGTATTCACTATTTGGTCAAAAGTGTCTGTGTTTACGAAGTCCAGGAATCTCTGTGACTGTAGATTTTTGGCCATATAGGATTCCCAGTCTATATAGGGGTAATTAAAGTCTTCCATGAGAAGGGTAGTGGGTTGGATGGTAAGTGTCTCTAGTAGGTGCAAGTATGCATTATGAGCTTCTTAGGACATGGAGTGTGACCTGTTACTGGCTAGGATATGGTCCAGAATTTTGTCTATGGTGATCTGCACATGGATGAACTCCAGCATGTCATCCTGTCTGACCACAATAGAGGTATGCTTGTTGCTGATGTGTATTGAGACACCTTCACCTTTAGCCCTTTTCTGTTCAGCTACTGGTCTAAAAGTATGGAAGGCAATGAAACCTTGCACTGGCGGAGTACTCTCTGACACTTTAAACCATATCTTGGTAACTGCATAAATGTCTATATCCGTGTGTGTTAGGAGGGCTTGGAAGGAATGCTTTTTTTTATTTAGGCTCCTGGCATTGAGCAGTTACACCATGAGGTTTAGTTGAGTTGATTTTCATATGTCGGTAGGTTTGTCAATTTGGCATTGTCTAAAAAGGCACTATGGGGCTGCATAATGTTTTAGCCAGCATTTGAAATCCTAGAGGGCAAAGGTTCAGACCATCCTTGGCAAAGCAATGTGGTCTGTTAACCATGTCCTCCCAAACTGACAAATATTGGATCCCCTTAGAATGGGACCAGAAAGGCAGCCAGTTGTTGAAATCAATCATTTTTTGCCCATACTGTGGCATTATCCTCAGTGATGGTAATATGCTGCTCAATGCATTGTGGCATCATCCTCAGTGATACATTGTATCATTGTATCACTGTATCATTGTATCATCCTCAGAGAAGGTAATATGCTGCTCAATGCACTGTGACATCATCCTCAGTGATACATTGTATTATTGGGTCTATGTCATATAATCAAACTTCCAAAATTTCGAACACCATATGTTCGAATTTGGAAGTTCGAAATATGACAATAACGAAACCTCAGAACAGCGAATTTTTTCCCAGGTAAAAAATTTGCTGTTCCAAAAAACACACACACAACACAAGCACACCAAAAACCTAATAAACCTACACTACACCTTACATAGACAGCTATCTATGCACTAACAACCCAAGCCCTAACCCTGAGGTCCATCACTATCGCAAACTTACCTTACCCGCGCCCTAACCCTAAAATCTGTCACTATCGCATATTTACCTTACCCGCGCCCTAACCCTAAAGTCCATCACTATCGCACACTTACCTTACCTGCGCCTTAACCCTAAAGTCCGTCACTATCACACACTTACCTTACCCGTGCCCTAACCCTAATGTCCATCACTTTTGCACACTTACCTTACCCGCACCCTAACCCCAATGTCTGTCACACTCACACACTTATCTTAACCCGATCCGTAACTTTTGCACCACAGTACAGAAAATGTCGAAGCCACGAAAACAGCCAATCAAATTCTTTCTCTGGGAAAGAATTCGAATTTCCACAGCTTTGACATTTCTATTTTTTGAACTTCCCCATTTGATCTTCCAATACTCAACATTTAGGACAGTCGATTAAATAACAGGTACCCATATCATTGTATCATTGTATCGTCCTAAGTGATAGTAATATGCTGCTCAGGGCTAGGTTCGTACCAGCCTGACATACATAGTCTGAAAGCTCCACAATATCTGTCTTTATATAGTCCAGAGAGGTACATAATTTACACCTACATGGACTGTGATGGAATCATACTGGTACCTGTGATGCAATGCCTTGAGTGAGTCTGTGACTTGGATGATCCTGTCTCCAGATAAGTAACTAACAGGTATCTTCTCCTTGTTCAGCCTGGTTAGAGGGACATCTGCACCTCTTATAATGGAGTCCCCTATGATGAACCATTATCTTTTCCTTGTCCAGCCTCATTAGAGGGACATCATTACCTCCTATAATGGAGTCCCCTATGATGAATCAATATCTTCTCCTTGTTCAGCCTGGTTAGAGGGACATCTGTGCCTCTTATAATGGAGTCCCCTATGATGAACCATTATCTTCTCCTTGTTCAGCCTGGTTAGAGGGACATCAGTACCTCTTATAATGGAGTCCCCTATGATGAACCATTATCTTCTCCTTGTTCAGCCTGGTTAGAGGGACATCAGTACCTCTTATAATGGAGTCCCCTATGATGAACCATTATCTTCTCCTTGTTCAGCCTGGTTAGAAGGACATCAGTACCTCTTATAATGGAGTCCCTATCATGAACCATTATCTTCTCCTTGTTCAGCCTGGTTAGAGGGACATCAGTACCTCTTATAATGGAGTCCCCTATGATGAACCATTATCTTCTCCTTGTTCAGCCTGGTTAGAGGGACATCAGTACCTCTTATAATGGAGTCCCCTATGATGAACCATTATCTTCTCCTTGTTCAGCCTGGTTAGAGGGACATCAGTACCTCTTATAATGGAGTCCCCTATGATGAACCATTATCTTCTCCTTGTTCAGCCTGGTTAGAGGGACATCAGTACCTCTTATAATGGAGTCCCTATGATGAACCATTATCTTCTCCTTGTTCAGCCTGGTTAGAGGGACATCAGTACCTCTTATAATGGAGTCCCCTATGATGAACCATTATCTTCTCCTTGTTCAGCCTGGTTAGAGGGACATCAGTACCTCTTATAATGGAGTCCCCTATGATGAACCATTATCTTCTCCTTGTTCAGCCTGGTTAGAGGGACATCAGTACCTCTTATAATGGAGTCCCCTATGATGAACCATTATCTTCTCCTTGTTCAGCCTGGTTAGAGGGACATCAGTACCTCTTATAATGGAGTCCCCTATGATGAACCATTATCTTCTCCTTGTTCAGCCTGGTTAGAGGGACATCAGTACCTCTTATAATGGAGTCCCCTATGATGAACCATTATCTTCTCCTTGTTCAGCCTGGTTAGAGGGACATCAGTACCTCTTATAATGGAGTCCCCTATGATGAACCATTATCTTCTCCTTGTTCAGCCTGGTTAGAGGGACATCAGTACCTCTTATAATGGAGTCCCCTATGATGAACCATTATCTTCTCCTTGTTCAGCCTGGTTAGAGGGACATCAGTACCTCTTATAATGGAGTCCCCTATGATGAACCATTATCTTCTCCTTGTTCAGCCTGGTTAGAGGGACATCAGTACCTCTTATAATGGAGTCCCCTATGATGAACCATTATCTTCTCCTTGTTCAGCCTGGTTAGAGGGACATCAGTACCTCTTATAATGGAGTCCCCTATGATGAACCATTATCTTCTCCTTGTTCAGCCTGGTTAGAGGGACATCAGTACCTCTTATAATGGAGTCCCCTATGATGAACCATTATCTTCTCCTTGTTCAGCCTGGTTAGAGGGACATCAGTACCTCTTATAATGGAGTCCCTATGATGAACCATTATCTTCTCCTTGTTCAGCCTGGTTAGAGGGACATCAGTACCTCTTATAATGGAGTCCCCTATGATGAACCATTATCTTCTCCTTGTTCAGCCTGGTTAGAGGGACATCAGTACCTCTTATAATGGAGTCCCCTATGATGAACCATTATCTTCTCCTTGTTCAGCCTGGTTAGAGGGACATCAGTACCTCTTATAATGGAGTCCCTATGATGAACCATTATCTTCTCCTTGTTCAGCCTGGTTAGAGGGACATCAGTACCTCTTATAATGGAGTCCACTATGATGAACCATTATCTTCTCCTTGTTCAGCCTGGTTAGAGGGACATCAGTACCTCTTATAATGGAGTCCCCTATGATGAACCATTACCTTCTCCTTGTTCAGCCTGGTTAGAGGGACATCAGTACCTCTTATAATGGAGTCCACTATGATGAACCATTATCTTCTCCTTGTTCAGGCTGGTTAGAGGGACATCAGTACCTCTTATAATGGAGTCCACTATGATGAACCATTATCTTCTCCTTGTTCAGCCTGGTTAGAGGGACATCAGTACCTCTTATAATGGAGTCCCCTATGATGAACCATTATCTTCTCCTTGTTCAGCCTGGTTAGAGGGACATCAGTACCTCTTATAATGGAGTCCCCTATGATGAACCATTATCTTCTCCTTGTTCAGCCTGGTTAGAGGGACATCAGTACCTCTTATAATGGAGTCCCTATGATGAACCATTATCTTAACCTTGTTCAGCCTGATTAGAGAGACATCAGTACCTCTTATAATGGAGTCCCCTATGATGAACCATTATCTTCTCCTTGTTCAGCCTGGTTAGAGGGACATCAGTACCTCTTATAATGGAGTCCCCTATGATGAACCATTATCTTCTCCTTGTTCAGCCTGGTTAGAGGGACATCAGTACCTCTTATAATGGAGTCCCCTATGATGAACCATTATCTTCTCCTTGTTCAGCCTGGTTAGAGGGACATCAGTACCTCTTATAATGGAGTCCCCTATGATGAACCATTATCTTCTCCTTGTTCAGCCTGGTTAGAGGGACATCAGTACCTCTTATAATGGAGTCCACTATGATGAACCATTATCTTCTCCTTGTTCAGCCTGGTTAGAGGGACATCAGTACCTCTTATAATGGAGTCCCCTATGATGAACCATTATCTTCTCCTTGTTCAGCCTGGTTAGAGGGACATCAGTACCTCTTATAATGGAGTCCCTATGATGAACCATTATCTTCTCCTTGTTCAGCCTGGTTAGAGGGACATCAGTACCTCTTATAATGGAATCCCCTATGATGAACCATTATCTTCTCCTTGTTCAGCCTGGTTAGAGGGACATCAGTACCTCTTATAATGGAGTCCCCTATGATGAACCATTATCTTCTCCTTGTTCAGCCTGGTTAGAGGGACATCAGTACCTCTTATAATGGAGTCCCCTATGATGAACCATTATCTTCTCCTTGTTCAGCCTGGTTAGAGGGACATCAGTACCTCTTATAATGGAGTCCCCTATGATGAACCATTATCTTCTCCTTGTTCAGCCTGGTTAGAGGGACATCAGTACCTCTTATAATGGAGTCCCCTATGATGAACCAATCTTCTCCTTGTTCAGCCTGGTTAGAAGGACATCAGTACCTCTTATAATGGAGTCCCCTATGATGAACCATTACCTTCTCCTTGTTCAGCCTGGTTAGAAGGACATCAGTACCTCTTATAATGGAGTCCCCTATGATGAACCATTGTCTTCTCCTTGTTCAGCCTGGTTAGAGGGACATCTGTACCTCTTATAATAGAGTCCCCTATGATGAACCATTATCTTCTCCTTGCTCAGCCTGGTTAGGGGGACATCAGTACCTCTTATAATGGAGTCCTCTATGATAAACCGTTATCTTCTCCTTGTTCAGCCTGGTTAGAGGGACATCAGTACCTCTTATAATGGAGTCCCCTATGATGAACCGTTATCTTCTCCTTGTTCAGCCTGGTTAGAGGGGCATCAGTACCTCTTATAATGGAGTCCCTTATGATGAACCATTATCTTCTCCTTGTTCAGCCTGGTTAGAGGGACATCAGTACCTCTTATAATGGAGTCCCCTATGATGAACCATTATCTTCTCCTTGTTCAGCCTGGTTAGAGGGACATCAGTACCTCTTATAATGGAGTCGCCTATGATGAACCATTATCTTCTCCTTGTTCAGCCTGGTTAGAGGGACATCAGTACCTCTTATAATTGAGTCCCCTATGATGAACCATTATCTTCTCCTTGTTCAGCCTGGTTAGAAGGACATCAGTACCTCTTATAATGGAGTCCCTATGATGAACCATTATCTTCTCCTTGTTCAGCCTGGTTAGAGGGACATCAGTACCTCTTATAATGGAGTCCCCTATGATGAACCATTATCTTCTCCTTGTTCAGCCTGGTTAGAGGGACATCAGTACCTCTTATAATGGAGTCCCCTATGATGAACCATTATCTTCTCCTTGTTCAGCCTGGTTAGAAGGACATCAGTTCCTCTTATAATGGAGTCCCCTATGATGAACCATTACCTTCTCCTTGTTCAGCCTGGTTAGAAGGACATCAGTACCTCTTATAATGGAGTCCCCTATGATGAACCATTATCTTCTCCTTGTTCAGCCTGGTTAGAGGGACATCTGTACCTCTTATAATAGAGTCCCCTATGATGAACCATTATCTTCTCCTTGCTCAGCCTGGTTAGGGGGACATCAGTACCTCTTATAATGGAGTCCCCTATGATAAACCGTTATCTTCTCCTTGTTCAGCCTGGTTAGAGGGACATCAGTACCTCTTATAATGGAGTCCCCTATGATGAACCGTTATCTTCTCCTTGTTCAGCCTGGTTAGAGGGGCATCAGTACCTCTTATAATGGAGTCCCCTATGATGAACCATTATCTTCTCCTTGTTCAGTCTTGTTAAAGGGATATCAGTATCTCTTATAACGGAGTCCCGTATGATGAACCATTATATTCTCCTTGTTAAGACTGGTTAAAAGGACATCAGTATCTCTTATAATGGAGTCCCCTATGATGAACCATTATCTTCTCCTTGTTCAGCCTGGCTAGAGGGACTTCAGTACCTCTTATAATGGAGTCCCCTATGATGAACCGTTATCTTCTCCTTGTTCAGCCTGGTTAGAAGGACATCAGTACCTCTCATAATGGAGTCTCCTATGATGAACCATTATCTTCTCCTTGTTCAGCCTGGTTAGAAGGACATCAGTACCTCTTATAATACAGTCCCCTATGATGAACCATTATCTTCTCCTTGTTCAGCCTGGTTAGAGGGGCGTCAGTACCTCTTATAATGGAGTCTCCTATGATGAACCATTATCTTCTCCTTGTTCAGCCTGGTTAGAGAGACATCAGTACCTCTTATAATGGAGTCCCCTATGATGAACCATTATCTTCTCCTTGTTCAGCCTGGTTAGAGGGACATCAGTACCTCTTATAATGGAGTCCCCTATGATGAACCATTATCTTCTCCTTGTTCAGCCTGGTTAGAGGGACATCAGTACCTCTTATAATGGAGTCCCCTATGATGAACCATTATCTTCTCCTTGTTCAGCCTGGTTAGAGGGACATCAGTACCTCTTATAATGGAGTCCCCTATGATGAACCATTATCTTCTCCTTGTTCAGCCTGGTTAGAGGGACATCAGTACCTCTTATAATGGAGTCCCCTATGATGAACCATTATCTTCTCCTTGTTCAGCCTGGCTAGAGGGACATCAGTACCTCTTATAATGGAGTCCCCTATGATGAACCATTATCTTCTCCTTGTTCAGCCTGGTTAGACGGACATCAGTACCTCTTATAATGGAGTCCCCTATGACGAACCATTATCTTCTTTTTGTTCAGCTGGTTAGGGGGACATCAGTCTATCTTACAATGGAGTCCCTTGTGATGAGAATCCTGGGACGTGTGTCTGCTTGCCTTAGCGGCTTAGTGCTTTGGGCTCCACTGAGAGTGACATTATGTGTGGTGTTATGTGTATTTTCTGAGTGCCTTAGGACTTGCTAAGGTATAGCCTTGACAATGGCTGATCTAGATGATTTTTGTTGTTTAGGAAGATTGCTTTTCAGTGCCTCAGCAAATGTTAGCCTATGCGTGTGTTGTCTGCTATGTGAGGTGGGTGTTCTGTCCATGGTTTCAATAACCTGATGTGTGCTTGTATGTGAGAGTTTACCTTCGATGTCATTGTGTAAGTGCACCTCTCGCATACTGTGACTGCTTCTTTAAGGATTAAGTGGTTGTCAGCAGACATGAGACAATTGCTACATTACAAATACTCCTGGCTAGTTTCTGATGCCTTCGATCAAATGTTTTCTATTCTGCTATCTTCTTATCTTACTTCTCCCTAATAAAAATACCACAATGATTTTTAGTTATATAGCTAATGAGTTTCATATTACTGTCTGTAGTTAGGCTTAGGAAATGTAATGCTTTCTGTTTTGCATTCACCTTTTTGTAAGTTGTGATTGTTGGCAACTGTCAAACTACTTTGTATATTGTTTGTAAATCTTTTAAAAATTTTTATAATCATTTTGTACTATTGTTGTGGAGCTTATCTCCCCGGGTCTCTGCTGAAAACGGGCTACTTGCCCAGCCGGACTCTACCCGGTTAACAAATGTAAAATAAATAAATACATTGTCCCAAGATGTACATGTCCACCAAGCTGGTTACAGAGAACTTAGGAAATTACATATCCATGCTGTCCAGTCCTTTGATTGGTGAGCTACAAAGGGGTAGTGTATTGGGGTTAAAAAGCTATTAAGGGTGTTTTGTTAGTGCCACCTAATAAAGGTGCTTTATTGGGGCAGATTATGATAAACAGTACTACAGTCTGCAAACTGTAATGTTTACACAAAGCTACTCTAAGCTTGTTGGCATGCAATGGATTTGCTCCATGTTGCTGCTTTATGGGGTACAGTTTTGTGGACAATTCTACAGAAAAAAAATGCTTTCTAGGTATTTGCTATTGCACAGGGCTAACCCATACAAATGTGCAAAATTTATAGCGGCACCGAAAAAAAAAAAACTAGTGAGCCCTCTGATCAAAAAAAAATGTATTTCCCAAGTCAGATAGACCAGGTAAACATCTCCTGCCATAAGATGAATAAACCCAGTCCTCCTAATAGTAGAAGAGACCCACAAGTGCAATGCCACGACAAACCAGTGAAACAGCTAGCTGAAAATCCCTTGCTAAAGACGAATTCAAGGCAGTCTTACAGCAGTAACAGTGACTGGAGCATTTCTTTTTTTTTTACAAAAAAAAAAAAAAAATACAGTAAAATGCACTTTTAAAAGGAGGAGACAGTGGAGATAACTCAAAATGAATGAAGCAAGTGTGATTTAGCAATCAAAGATACTTACCTTTCCCTGGAATGCACTGGATACAAGTAAACAGTTTTGGAATGCAGGCTAGGACACCAAGCTTTGCTGAACTCTAGGAAAATAAGCAGAAGACAATATGTCGAGCCCAAAGGACAACACCACAGCCGAACTTAATATGCAAACCACAAGACACAACATGCCTGAAGAAGTTTTTAAAGTTTAAAAACGAAAGCACTAACATCATATTAAATGTGGTTTATATATTAACTTCGGCTGCGGGGGTGTCCTTTGGGCTCAGCTTTTGCTTTTTGTTTTTATATTCAGTTTGTATTTTGTGTTTTATTTAGACATCAATATGTAGTGAAGGATGTTTAGTCAATAGGAGATCAACACAAACTAGCAGACAATATGTAGTAAAGGATGTTTAGTCAATAGCAGATCAACACAAACTCTGTTTCAACACATCCTTGTGCTGAATTTATACATATGTGTGCTTGTTTAGTGACAGACTAGTATGGCGGTGCAGTGTTTTTCATTGCTGCCTTACAGTGGTTGGTTCACCAGTTTAATTCTCATCTGGGATACTTTGGTACAGACTATTCACCTCCCACCCACACTGCATAACTTTCAACTTCTTTGTTCAGAAATTCTGGACAAAGTGGAAAATAATTGCTAATCGCTATGTAATCCAATGTAACTACTGTCTGCTTACTTTAACTGTGGAGCTTTTCACCCCTGGCCTCCGCTGAAAATGGACCTACGTCCAGTCGGACACTCCCGGTCAACAAATGTATATAAATAAATAAATAAATAAAATAATTGAGGACATAGGTCCAAAATTAGGGACATTTTTAAATACTCCTCTAATTCACTTAAAAAGCTAGTATGTCAATTGGTTTTGCATCGATTTGCATTTCCAGAACAAAAGGAAATATAAAACTAATAGCTCTGATCTCATTACTGATTGCTTGTAATCCTCAGTGACTTATTACAATATCAAAAATGTTGTAAGGGCGAGGGAAAATGTGTATGGAAAAATGAGGGACAGGTGAGAGGTGTGCCTTCCACGTCTATGGGGGTTTCTACTGGATGCTCAGGTATTCTACCACATCCCAAAGACATGAGGTGGATGACTGTCGTGTGTGTGCACGCGCGTGCATGTGTGTGTGCGTGCGTGTGTGTGTGTGTGTGTGTGTGTGTGTGTGTGTGTGTGCGCTCGTGCGTGTGTGTGTGTGTGTGTGTGTGTGTGTGTGTGTGTGTGTGTGTGTGTGTGTATGTGTGTGTGTGTGTATACCTTGTGTCCACTGAGTACCAGGATAGGCTCCAGCTCTGCTGTGACCCTGAAATGGATTATGTCGTAACATATTTCTTTTGCTATCAGTTTTCTCAAATGAGCCAAATGCTGGTACTTTATCAACTAATAGGAATTTTAACATACTTTAGAATGTAACACTTTTGCAATTACCTTTTCCTTCTTGGAGTGATATAGCTATTTCTACAGATTAAAAAAAAGAAGGTAAAGCAAATGAATGAGACAGTACTAAAAATGTTATGGAGGACTGTGGATACAAGTTTTAGCAGTGGCTGGTTTGTTTGCTTTAGTTTCCTTTTTTCATTTGCTGTTCTTTTCATGTGCTGCACTTGGATTTAACTCTGCAGAGTTGGTAAATATTTGGGAGCTGGGTTTAGCATCTATCATACAAGCCCTACTGGCAACTGCAAGGAAGGTGCGCAGTGTATCATATTTGACAGAGACTCCAGATCCACAGTTCGAGATCATTGAAGTCCAAGTTAAACTCAAGGTTAATTACCAATTCATATTTACTTACAGATTACCTTCAGCACCCCATTCTGATGTCTTTAATGACTTAGCAAGTATTTGCTTTAATCCAGTTTTTGTACTGGGTGATTTCAGCTACACATCTAAAATAGCTGACCTGCACCACAAAAGGTAAACAGATGTTAACTTGTTATATCGTTCGCTAACATTCAGTTTTTATGTCTAGATTAGTGAACAGGCTTTACATACATACATTTATATTTATACATTTTAAAACCGAACGATAATTGTCTTCTTCAACTATATTTCAGTTTTATCTATGGCTTTGAATTATATTTTATATTAATTAGGCTGCCTATCTGGGGTGAGGCCCATTTTACGTGGAGGTCCAGAAGTTCTGCCTGTTTAAGTAAATTGGAGGGAACTGGGGACAGAATGTAATCAAACTCAGCAATACATGATGAAGCACGTTAGCAAGTCATAGCGTATTCCTTTGTGCTTGTCTTCCCTTCCCTTCGCTTCTCTTTGCTTCCCTTCTCTTCCCTTCCCTTCTCTTCCCTTCACTTCCCTTCTCTTCTCTTCTCTTCACTTCACTTTGTTTCGCTTCCCTTCCCTTCTCTTCTCTTCTCTTCTCTTCTCTTCTCTTCTCTTCTCTTCTCTTCTCTTCTCTTCTCTTCCCTTCTCTTCCCTTCTCTTCCCTTCCTTCCATTTTAGTCACTTCCCTTCCCTTCTCTTCCCTTCACTTCCCTTCCTTCTCTTCTCTTCACTTCACTTTGTTTCGCTTCCTTCCTTCTCTTCTCTTGTCTTCTCTTCTCTTCTCTTCCCTTCTCTTCTCTTCTCTTCCCTTCTCTTCTCTTCTCTTCTCTTCTCTTCCCTTCTCTTCTCTCCCCTTCTCTTCTCTTCTCTTCCCTTCCCTTCCCTTCTCTTCTCTTCACTTCGCTTTGTTTCACTTCCCTTCCCTTCTTTTCTCTTCTCTTCTCTTCTCATTCAATGGCTGAGTTTTTGGGCTGTAATCATCTAAATTAAGTCAAATGCTTAATCATTAAGATGCACCCAATAAAGAAATTTAAAGAAAGATTTCAGATGAATCAACTCCAACGGATATCTTGGATCTGAGGTGGTTTAGCTGATATAGCTGTCATTCCTCTGAAATCCTATATTACTCATGTAGTTCATGTTACTGCCAAATGCATCGAGAAGATATCAGTAAGCATACCAATGAACGATTCTACACTAATGCTTAGTAGAACATAGTTTGCTTTAGGATCTTTGAAATTTGGAGGGGGTAGTAAGGGTATGCTGTCTTACCACTGAAACTAAGGGACTGGAATTATCATATTTAGAGTTGTGGCATGAGGAGATACTGGAAGGCCTGCCCCCAAGTAAAAATGCTTATTTGGTGTTTCAAAATATTGATGGTACTGTAACAATTTTTTTCATGATATGTGGACATGATTGTGTTCTCAGTGTATACATGAACCTTAACAGCTCTATTGTTTATTTATTTGTTAATTGGGTGGGTGAGTTAGTTTAGTCACCCTTGTCCTCGGCAGACAGCATGCCACCAGTTACAAGCAAAAACGTATTTGTATGCATAACAAACAATTTTAATGGACTTAAACAAAAAACACTGAGAGCACAGTTTATTTGCAGTTAAGAAATATTAGAAAGCATAATAAACAATATTAGTTGACTGAAAAAAAAACAGTTTCTGTATAATAAAAACAACTGAAAATTGGAGACAAGAGTGAAGGTAGATTAAGAGCTGGGCATGGTACAGCAGCTTCTCAGATAATGTCCCCTAAGCAGCAATAGTAGCCTCTAGTGAGTTCAGTCAGTGGCAAATGGAACATAACAGTACACCTCTCACTGGTAAAGTTCACCATCTTGATGCATCCTGTAAAACTACAGGCATAGCTTTACGTAAAACATGAAGCACCAAATTATTGTAGCAGACATGAAGAGATGGACATCTTTATAAAGATAAGGCAAAGTACTGATTGACAGAAAGCTGAGAATGCAACAGACAGGTGTTGAATATTGCAGACTAAATGGTAGACAAAACTGAAGTCTTCATTCACAGGGCCAAGCTTGAACTTCTCTCCCTTCCTAGGCAGTTGAGGGAGAACAGACACTGACATTTCTGCAAGGTTTATTGAAAGCTGTGGGCTTCCACTTTTTTTTGCTCATTCTAACTAACAATGAGGCAAATGTTGAACTGCAGACATATGCCAGGGAGTGACTCTTTGCTGCATGACAGGTTTTCATTTTAGAGGACGGGAGGCATGATGTATGAGACATGGTTAAATACACGCAGCTCAACACTGGAGAAGGAAGTCCCAAAGGTAACCATGAAACAGATGCCAAACAGTATGCTGTATTACATGTTTTACCCAGACATGCTGCTGACATAGTTTCAGGACTCCAGGATAAAATACGAAGACTTGGAAAGGTTCAGGCCATCTTTCCATAAGGGTAATTAGTTAAGTCTGAATACGTTCAATGACCACGTTATCTTTATTTTCCCCTCCCATGGTGATTCTAAGCACCTTGGTGTTTTTGCCGTGGCTGACAGTAGTGGGTGTAGTAAAACTGGTTAAAACGGGACAGTTATCTTTTTTCCTGTGGGAATCCAACTAATTTATGGTAGAGAAGGAAAAGTGGAATACAAGGCAAAGCTCTCTGTTTACCAATCAGTTTACAACCCTGTCCTCAACTGTGGTCACAACCTGTGGCTAGTGGCCAAATGAACAAGGTCATGTGTGCTAGTAGTGCTAATCAAGTTTTACTTCAGGGGAGGGGGAGGAGGAGGGGATAACCCTCCATAGCAGAAATAGGAGCTCAGTGTTCCAGGACAGGCTATGAGTATACTCACTTATCCTTTTGGTACACAGGATGCTAATTAAGTGGTTCTTTAGACACTGCTCCTGAGTGAGAAATGGCATGTTATGTCGTGCCAAATGAAGCAGCAGACTGTTGTATCAATTTTAATTTAATAAAAAAAATAATGTAGTGGCCCCGGTCAAAGGGAAGGCAGGTTGTCTAATATCTCCCCCATGAAGGAATCCTTTTACTTAATGAACATCGTCCAAAGTTACACAGCTTCAGATCAATCAAGTGTCCACTGTTTGATCAGAACTTATCTGTACACATAGCCCCAGGAGTTAATCCTGGTGTGCTCCACTGTAAGAATGTCCCATGACAATTTTGGGAAAAGATGAACAGATTATATCTTTTGGCTGGCCTAAGACCTCTTAGAGACTGATCACCCCAGAATAATGTAGAATCTGTAGCACACAGAGAGAAATCTCATCTGTCCTGCTTAGTCTCCTGAAGTGGCAGAAGGATTGATAATGAAGCTATAATGTATGAGTAACTGCAGACTGAAAGCTGATATATTAAGTCACTAAGCAATAGCACTTTTGTTATTTAATTTCAAACTTTGAAATTTAATGAAAATAGTTTGTGATATTGAGTATCAAAAGTCTGTGATGTGAAGTATAATCATGCAGAAGCTGGACCCCCAAAGGGAGCTGAAACCCCAACCCCTAATCATGAGAAGAAACAAAGACCTCTTTCAGCTTAGACAACAGTAGCTTGATCTTACCATCCCTAAGCATATTAAAGGATTTACAAATATTACTGCTCCTGAAAATGCTCCTGTCCATGATAAAAATCATCTAAGGTATGTTTGTCTCATGGCATGATCTTTTGCTCACATATGCATTTTTTAAGTTCTGCTGTCCAAACTCAACAACTAAACAAATGCATCGTATTGTCAGTACTATATGATGTATCACCTCTATAAATGTTTTAGTCTATATTTCAGTCGTTTCCTAAACTGATGTATCTCTACAACTGTACACATTCCTTTTGTTGTGCTCTTACACTATTTGTAATGTTTCGGGGTTTTTGGGTACCTCATTTTTATTTTAGTGCTTTTCTTCCTGGGCCTCCACTAAGAATGGATTCTGCCTCAGTAGCAGTACACCTAGTGAACAGAGGACTGCAAAGGTTGCAGTGCTACACAAAAACACCCATCCACAGACCCAGGAAACTTCTGGTCCATAAGTCTGACATGCCTGCTGTGCAATGTGAGGGAGAAAATAATCACAGATATCATAAATAATTAACTAGGTAGCCTGCAAGCATTATGATGGCATAGGTAACCTGCAAACATTATAATGGCATAGGTAACCTGCAAACATTATGATGGCATAGGTAACCTGCAAACATTATGATGGCTTAGGTAACCTGCAAACATTATGATGGCATAGGTAACCTGCAAACATTATGATGGCATAGGTAACCTGCAAACATTATGATGGCATAGGTAACCTGCAAACATTATGATGGCACAGGTAACCTGCAAACATTATGATGGGATAGGTAACCTGCAAACATTATGATGGCATAGGTAACCTACAAACACTAGACCCTGGTCAGTTAAGGTTTGTTAAGGGCAGATCTTGCCTGCTTAACCTGGTGGACTTCTTTGAGCAAAGTGATAGATGAGGGCAACTGTGTACATATTGCCTACTTCAACCTGCCCAAGGCAATTTTTTACAATACTCTCTCAGGTGCTGTTAACAAGCTCAGTAAATTAGGCATTACCCCATATACCACCCACTGAATAGCTAGCTGGCAAACTGAAAGGACACAATAAGTAAGAAAAGGGGTGTCTACCTCTACAGCAAGGCTGGTTACTAGTGGGGTGCCCTTAGAGCTCAGTGTTGGGCCACTGCTGTTTATCTACTTCTGTGAAGTTAAGACTAATGTCAAGGGTCTCTGGCTGACCAAGTCTATGGATTATTACAAATTAGGAGTACTCATTGATTCCTCCCCAAGACACTAATATCCTCCAAGAGGGCCTGACACAAACTAATAACAGGTACCAGAGGCATGGCCTAAAACTCAATGCCAAAAAGTGCATCATAGTATCTTCCAGCAAAGTGACCACCTGTACAAATAACCACATTGATAATACACCCCTGTAAGTAGACCCTGTAGCCATGGATTTGGGAACACATGAAGACATAAATTTGGCATTTGACCAACATGTTTCTTCTGTGGTGAGGAAATCACTCCATGTTGTAAAACTTATAAATAAAGGTATAGCATCTAGATCCAAACAAATCATTGGTCTGTTGTACTCTGCCCTCATACCATCTATCATTGAGTACAATGCCCCCTTTGGTATGTACCTTGCCAGGCATATGCAGCAACTGGAGTGTCCACAGAGATTTCATTATAGAAATATTTTACTGCTGTATTCTACATTTCTTGCAAAATCTGTGTAAGACATTGTGGAGCTTTTCTCCCCAGGCCTCTGCTGAAAATGGGCCTTTCAGCCCAGTCGGACAATCCCGGTAAACAAATGGAAATAAATAAAAATAAAATTTCTCACAACTAGAATATAAGTGGTAGAAAACAAGTCCTATGCAGACTGCCTCAGTTGTCCCTATATTCAGTTTCCTACAGACTGCTGTGAGTCGTCCTTTGCCTAGGGTGCAAAGCTTCCTCAGATGCCTGTTACACATTCAGAAAACAACTACCATCAGAAACAGCCACTTTAGGGACCTAAACCTTGCCAGCAAAATAAGTAAGACATGCTGAAAGGATAGGTATGTGCCTCAGAGACTCCCTCTTCAATGGAACAGGCTTTCCATCAGTATGAAGCAGAGTTCTTAAATGCATTTATTCAAGCAGAATGTGGACTAGCGGATGGGGATGTATAGATATACTCCTCGTCTTCCATCCATGTCTCTACTGGAGAGAGGAAGATGGTAATTGTTTTTCTACCTAAGAAAATACACTCTACACAAAACATTTGGGAACGATTAACTGCTAAATTTTATTTTGAGTGATTTGGCTAGGATTAAAATGGTCCCTTGAGTTGTTAACCTGTTATTCTGCTATGATGCTATGACACTATAAAAACAGAAGAGGCAGGGCAGAACAACTTCATGTCAGCTGTGAGACTCATGAGAAATCACATGCCAAAGCCAAGGAAGAGGCAGACAATTGTAAGACCCTTGCTCAAATAAACAAACAAAAAGGAATGAATGGATTCGAAAGTCAATCTATTCTCAGTGAGAAGAAAAACAATAATAAAAAGGTTTTGCTTGCAAAACTTAAAATTTTCTTCACCATATCTAAAACTGAAATTAAGCAGAGCTCCATGCCATTTCTCTCATGCAAGCAGTTGAACGCAACTGAACATGGCCAAAAAGGGTTCCTGGAGAAGCAATATTTCCTATTTTTGTGGAGCATACTTTGGGAAGTTTAATAAATTGCTGTTTGGATTTTATTTTATTGGCATGGTCCTTTCAGGTCAACATGGTGACCATGTCACACCATGTCACACATCTCGGAGGTACATCTTACCCCTCTGTGGCACTAGTATTTGCAGTCTCCCTCAGCAGGCCTGCTGACTGGTACTGGTAGCACATTCTTGCTGAAGTGCATGAGAGCAGCACTCAAGTCAGAACATGTTTGACAGCAATGCTGTATCTGCCATACACATTGCTAACATACTGTGTAGAATATGTACACCTCAGGCATTAAAACAAACTGATTATCTTTATTAGTGATAACTACAAAGAAGGACTAGTGAAAAACAGATCTACTTTCCACCAAAATAAATTTATTAATAAAACCTTACAAATCTCTAGCACCTCGGCTGTTGCCTTTACAGAGTAAAAAATGTTGTCCATTTGTAATCCCACTTTATATAATTCTTAACATCATTTTTCAATAAGTCAATTAAACAATTAGATAAAAACTTCTTTAAAATTGGTAATAAAACAATCAACATATAAAACCCTGCCAATTGCATTCTTTGTTAAGCCCCCTGGGCTGCAAAGTTTCATATTTCATAATAAGAATAGCTTCCTTTTTCCTTAAAACATATTTTAACAAATTTTCATTACCTTACTGATATTCTATTTGTTCTAGAACTGTAACTTTCATGTCCTTAATAATACCCCCATGTGCCAAATGGAAATGTTCTGCCACAGGACTCAACATTTTTTTATTTTTCACATACCTAATGTGTTCTTTTATTCTCTCAGCCAGACTTCTCTTAGTCTCCCCTATATAATTTTTTCCACATGAACATTTAATCAAATAAATTACACCTCTACTCATACAAGAATATGTACCCATGGTGTTAAAGTTTTTGGCTCCTATTTTTTCTGTCTCACTTATTATATACTGACATACTGAACATTTTCCACAGGGAAATGTCCCCTTAGTAACAATATTTCCTATCTTTTGTACTGGTCTTCCATACCTACCTCGTACTAGAAAATCTTTTAAACTACGTCCCCTCCGATAGGAGACACAAAGCTCAACATTTGTTAGAGACAGCACCTCTCTTCTAGTTTGTTTCCAAAAACTCTTGACTAACTCATTCAATTTATTAGAGAAAACAGTATATTTGGTAACAAAAAACATTTTTGAATTTTCTTTCTTTTTTTCAGTTATTTCAAATCTGTTGTTCATAATGATTCTCTTGCTAAACGTGCCTTTATTACCTTCTTCATATAAGTTTGCAAAACTTTGTTTAACTTCATCTAAATTATAACCTCTCTCTATAAAACTATACATCATATTTTTCGCTTCTTCTCTTGCCTCTTTAACATCACTACACAATCTTTTAATTCTCAACATTTCTCCATAGGGTATAGACTTTAAAGTATGTTCAGGATGACAGCTAGTAGCATGTAATATCCTATTTACCTGATTAAACTTCATATGTATCACAGTATGGATCTTATTACCTGTTCGTCCTTTTAAACAAATGTCCAAATAATTAATTTCTACACCTACCTGTATCCCATTAAATTTGATTTTATAGTTGTTATTATTTAAGTATTCCACAAATTCATTGGCCAAATTTTTTCCGCCCTTACAGATGAAAATCAAATCATCTATAAAGCGAAAATATTTTAACACATGCCTATTAAAGAACTGGCTCCTGTAAATATGTTCATTCTCAACTAGCCCCATAAATAAGTTGGCATAAACCGGGGCAAATGCTGCTCCCATAGCTGCCCCTACATTTTGTTTATATAAAGTTCCATCAAATTCAAAAATGTTATTAGTTAAACAAAAATGTATCAATTCCATGATATATTGAGTCCTAGGTGTATCTCTCAAGAAATGTTCTACAGCTTTCAAACCTAAATGATGTGTGATGTTTGTATATAGGTTCATAGGTTCATAGGTTCATACTAGGCTATCTGCCCGAGGGCATTTACAAGCCTAGCCCATAGTTTTGTGGCTTACGCCACCCCTTTAGTATGGGGAACTATACCCATTATTTTGCTGTGCCTCTGTTGAGCAGTGACACTGAGGTAATCCCTGGGGTATATCTGCGATCTCCCATCCATTGGTCAAGATTTCTCTTGAACAAGGCCAGCGAGGTGCTCTGCCTCACATATACCGGGATTTTATTCCACAGCATAGGGAGTCTTTGGGTGATGAATCTATCCCTCCAGCAATATAAACTAACCACATCCGCTGTAATGAAAAACATATCCTTGGTCCACTCTATTCCTTGTATTTTACCCAAAAAATCATAGGAATCCCTGATATACGATGGTAATTTCATCACTTCTTCAACTAGTACTTCATGCAAAAAACTGCCAACATTATGTGTAAAACTTCCAGTCGCCGAAACTATCGGACGTCCTGGAGGCCATTGAACATTTTTGTGTGATTTTGGAACACAAAAAAACTTTGCTACTGTACTATTCTTTACATACAATTTATTTGTTATATCCTTGGCCATAAAATAAATTAATAAATTGTATAACTCCTGTTGTGCTTTCAATAAACATGTCCCATCTACAATACTGTATACGTCTTTATTTTTTAGATGTTATAAGCACATTTCTAAATAATCAATTGAGTTCAAAACCACTAATTTACCCTCTTTGTCCGAGGGTTTAAATATCAAACCTCGATTCTGACTCATTTTTTGTAATTTTAACCATTCTTCCCTTGTCAAATTGCATTCCATATTTTTCACAACTATCTCTTTCAGTTCTTTATCAATAAGAAACTGTAATGCATTATTGAAACGCTGTATACAAATATTTCTATAAGGTGGAAAGAAAGTATTTTTTGTTTTAATTTTACTCAAATCAAACAAAGTTTAAGCGTTGTTCTCCACATCAGACTCACAAGAATAATAAAATTCCCCACTAGTAGCTGAATCACAGTCACTTCCCAAAGAAGCATCTAGTTCTCCCAGGTTAAAAAAGTATTCCTTTATATGCATTTTACGTACCAAATCATGAATCTCCCCTTTCACCTCGTATAATCGAGGTAATACAGTGGGTATTAATTTTAAACCTTTGTCTAAAATTGCTAACTCTATGTTATCAAAAACATAATTAGACAAGTTAACCACATAGTCTTTAAGACAAACTTGTTGTACCCTATTAATCAGTCCATTTGCTTCTCTTGTAACGTCCTTCTCCCGGGTCTCTACCATAGTCCTGTCCCTGCCAGCCTCTTTTCCTGGTATTGTAACTGCTGTTGTTACCACCGGAGCCCCAAAATGTCCTGCGAAATGATTGTTCCTCTGCTGGTCTTTGTAGAGCAGGAAATTCTTGCTGAAAATCATCTTCTTCTTCTAACGAGGACGCTCCACTTTCGCCCGACACAAAGCTCCTATTCTTCGTTGGCCCGGAAGTGATGTTATCTTTTTTAAAGCTAACGCTCCTCCTCTTAGTATGCTGATTGGTCATAAGCGTAAATGCTTTTTTATACTCGTAATCTCAGATATCTCTCTGCAGTTTGTTTTTCTTCCGATTTAGTAAATCTTTTTCATACACATTCAACTTGTCATTGATGTCAGTTAAGAAAGATTCTAACACTGAATTAGAAAAAAACTTTAACATTTTCTTCACACAACTGTTTTGTCTCAGTCAATAATTGTCCCTTTTGATTCTGTCCCTCTCCACAAGGATGGTTACCCATTCTAAGCTGCAGCGGTGCGCTGCAGCTATTCATCTCTCTTGAAAACGCACTTCTAACTCTTCCGACAGTTCAAAGGGAGAAGAGGTATTTTTTAATGCTCTCAAGCCTGTTGGTGTTATTTCCATCTCCAAATACCTCTGGAGACTGTTAATATTGTAAAACACTGAGGCTTCCTTGAAAATAGATTTCTCCAATTGGGAACATAAGTCTTGCACTGCCGGTATGGCTGAGATGTCTTTCTTTTTACCCACCATGGCAAAACGATTGCTCATTATACGTTGTCAAGCATTTTCCCATTTCTTAAGTACATTTGGCATTGACATACTTGGTGTATCCAAATTAATTGTTCTCTGCCCACAATTAATTCCTTCTCCTCCATCCATTTTTAACACACTTCCACTGCTATTGCCTTCCACGATGTCATTATTAAAATCCATGCTAACTTCTCGAAAAATTCGAGGAAAGGAGCACAGAGTTTCACTGGTCATGGATATAACAACCACAAACCAAAAACAAATTAGTGATAACTACAGTGAAGGACCAGTGAAAAACAGCTCTACTTTCCACCAAAATAAATTTATTAATAAAACCTTACAAATCTCTAGCGCCTCGGCTGTTGCCTTTACAGAGTAAAAAATTTTGTCCATTTGTAATCCCACTTTATATAATTCTTAACACATCATTTTTCAATAAATCAATTAAACAATTAGATAAAAACTTCTTGAAAATTGATAATAAAACAATCAACATATAAAACCCTGCCAATTGCACTCTTTGTTAAGCCCCCTGGGCTGCAAAGTTTCATATTTCATAGTAAGAATAGCTTCCTTTTTCCTTAAAACATATTTTAACAAATTTTCATTACCATACTGATATTCTATTTGTTCTAGAACTGTAACTTTCATGTCCTTAATAATCCCCCCATGTGCCAATGTTCATGAGAGCAGCACTCAAGTCAGAACATGTTTGACAGCAATGCTGTATCTGCCATACACATTGCTAACATACTGTGTAGAATATGTACACCTCAGGCATTAAAACAAGCTGATTATCTTTATTATTCTAACTCCGAGATCGCACTACAGTGGGGAAAGGAACCATTTCCTTATCCCCTCTATAGTGCAATCCACCCCAGAATGTCAAATGTGCAATGAACGAATCTCACTCTGCATTCGCTCATTGCACATTCAAACCTTTTTCTGTTCAGCATTTGCAAACTTTGCAGACTGCCCTTGTGCAATATGCACATGTAAAGGTAAACCATATATATATATATATATATATATATATATATATATATATATATATATATATATATAGGGGTCCCTATCAGAAGCTTGAGTTTTCAGAAGTTGAAATTAATATTGTTGACTTAGTTTCTAAAAATTCGAAGCTTTTGAATGGAGATCTCAGTACAGTACAGATCAGGGAATTTACCCTTGTCTCCACTGTAGTGTGATCTCGGAGTTGGTATATATAATATGTTGCGGGTGTGGGGGTGCAGACCTGCAGAAACATAAAAAAGGTGGATTTTTGTTGTTTTGTTGAAGCTGAACTTTTCAGAAACTCGATCATATCTTCTTGACAATATGAATTTCGGGTTTCTGAAAACTCGAGCTTCTGACATAAGACCCACAGATATATATATAGGCCACCAATGCCTCTCTTGTGTTTGTCAGGTTATAATGACATGACTGGGTCAGCTTTGCAGGACAATTTTATGACCAACACAGAAATGGCTTTTTAAATGCCAGAAGGTACCAGGACAGACATGATCAGCCATGTGTTAGACAGTTCAATATGTCAGTGCTCTAGGTAGATTTTTTCACATTGTGAATGCATACCATAGTTGTATGAGAGATGCTGAGGTGCAGGGCTCACAGGAGGGCTGAAGACATAGTCACTACATGAATTGCCACTGATGATGGGTTACAATTCAGAGCCCTAACAAAGAGGGGATGATAGCTGCACCATATCTGGTAAGGCACTGTAGAGGGGGTGCTAACTGCACATGGATGTATGTACATTATAATAAAGTCACTAATTATATTTATGTATCTGAGTACCACAGACATTCTTTACATTTGCATAGTTTCCACAAACTTTTTTTAATGGCCTCCACCTCTGTGAGGCACAGGTCTCTTATTTGCATTATTCTGATGTTTACCACAGTCTGGAGATATGTTTATTTCATAGTGCAACAGTTTGTCATGGGCCATATGTAGAATGGTGTCATATGGCTTTGCACACTATATGCTGGTCAGTGCAAAATCATCAAGTGTATAGCAGGTTCCCCTTGCCACATCTGGTGGGTGTGTTGTTCTTAAGGATTCCTGGGAACATGATATGTTTTGCTTCAGACAGTGGATTCCCTTGTTGGTAATACAAGGTGTGTCATGGGCCTGATGCACATGTGCCACCATACATGAGGGAGCTGAGAGGTGCCATGATGGAATGATGAAATCAATAAGGGGTATGACTTGTGGTTTCAGGATGTGGTCAGTGCCGGTGATGAATACAAAAGGTATCACGGTGGTAGGCTTCAGGTCACACTGGATAAGGCATGTGCACTCAAAGATGTGAACAATGCTGACAATGATTCCAAGAAGAACAACTGTTTTCTGTTTCAGGATATGCTGAGGTATAACTGGCAGTTCTTAGCCTTAACTGGCAACTGGTATTTTACACACATGGCATGGGTGTGCATGACCACTGCAATGGTGTTTCATGGACTAAGAGCTTATTGTCACAGGCTGCAACTATTATGAGTTCTGTAGCCACTGTAGTGGATTAACCCGGAGGTCCTGTCCATCCCAAATTTGACAGCCCTCCATTATCCACATTGGGCTTGTGCATTCTGACACTGATGTCCCACAAGGTGGCAACCCAGTAGGCTACTCTGTATGACTGGCAAAATCCAATGCCAGCATGCATGACCCAATAGCGGGTGTCATTCAGGTGGTGGTATGCCATGTATATGGGTTGTCCCTGGCAGCGCATCATGAATGTATCCTTAGGTGACACTAAATATGTGTTGTCATATCTCTCTTGCCTACATAATTCACTTTGACTACTCATCTGACAGCAAAGGCTGAGTAAGGCGATAGCAGTGATCAGATAGTAAGTATATATCACAGGCCATAAACAATCCATTGTTAGTATGTATCATGGCCCTACACATTACATAGTTAGTATGTATCATGGGCCTATGCATGACATGGTTAGTACATATCATGGATCATACACATTACATGGTTACCATGTATCATGGCCCTACACATTACATAGTTAGTATGTATCATGGGCCTATACATTACATGGTTAGTATATATCATGGGTCATACACATTACATGGTTAGCATGTATCATGGCCCTACACATTATATGGTTAGTATGTATCATGGGCCATACACATTACATGGTTAGTATATATCATGGGCCATACACATTACATGGTTAGTATGTATCATGGCCTTACACATTACATAGTTAGTATGTATCATGGGCCTACGCATGACATGGTTAGTACATATCATGGCTCATACACATTACATGGTTAGCATGTATCATGGCCCTACACATTACATAGTTAGTATGTATCATGGGCCTATACATTACATGGTTAGTATATATCATGGGTCATACACATTTATTTATTTTATTTTTATTTTATTTTACATTTGTTGACCGGGCTGGTCTATCTGGATACATGTCCTTTTTCAGTAGAGGCCCAGGGAGAAAAGCTCCAACATAATGAGAAGACAAACAGTACATTAACATACAGAGAAAAATAGTATTAACATGAGTATAAACAAAGACAGAAGTCAATACATGTAACTAAGTAAACATTCGTATGAGAAGGAGGTTGATTGAAATATAGAAGCCTTGGTGTTGAGGAACAAGGTCTATAAGAGGGTGAAGAGACTAGGGTTGTGGTTGTTTGGTTGGGTTTAGCTTGGTTTTGAACAAGGACATAACCAATGCGATTTTAGGAATTCTTTGAGATTGTTTTTGAATTGGTTAAGTGAAGTTACAAGTCTTAGGTGGTTTGGAAGGGAATTCCAGGGTTTCCCTATGGAGTTGGCATAGAGGGCATCACCCCCTGAATTCTTGGATTTAATGGTTTGTATTTGAATGCTATTTGCTGATCGGAGGCAGTTAAGGTTAGAGTAGGGGGTTAGTATTTTGCTCAGGGCAGGGGCTCTATCAGGTTGGTCAATTATTTTGAATGCTTCCGTGAGTTGGGTGAATTTGAGAAGATTAGGCAGTTCCAACCAGCCAAGTTTCTTTAGGTTAAGGCAGTGGTGAGTACGGTAAGGTGTTCCTGTGATAAATCGGGCTATGTGATTGTAGGCAATGGAGAGCAAGTTAAGTTCACGCTTATTGAGGAAAGATAGGATAGGGGAAGCGTACAGGAGGGTAGAGAGGAGATGAGTGCGGGCAATGGTTAGTTTGGCATGAGGGGTCAGAAAATTCTTAATACGATACATGGAACCGGGTTTTTTGTTCACTGTCTTAATGGAATTGCTGATGTGTATGTCAAATTTCAGCTTGTGATCAATAGTTACTCCTAGTAGTTTGGTGTTGGAGACAGGCTCTATGATGGTCCCATTGGTGGATTTTACATGGAATGGGATATTGTTAGGAGTTAGAAGTTCGTTTCCTAGGGGAGTGGTAGCTGAGGGGAAGAAGAGCAGCAATTTGGTTTTTGCTGGATTAAGTAATAGTTTCAATTCAGAGAACCATTTTTCAACTTTAGCAAAACAGTGCTGGGTTTTTACTTGGAGTTGTGGGAGAGAGATATCAGTGCATATAAGGGTAGAGTCATCTGCGTATTGAATGCAGGTGGTTTTAGGTATGACTAAGTGAAGATTGTTAATGAAGACTGAGAAGAGAAGGGGACCAAGTATGGAGCCCTGAGGGATGCCAATGGTGTTGGGGAGCAGGCCAGATAGCCTGTTTTGCCATTGGACAGCTTGTTGCCTACCAGTGAGGTAAGCATTAAACCAACTTAGGGCTGGGTTGTCGAGATGTAAGCCATCCAGGGTTTGGAGCAGAAGCTGGTGGTTGACCATATCGAAGGCTTTCGATAGGTCCAGAAAAAGAGCAGCGGATATGAGTTTATTGTTACGGTTGTTGTTGATTGAGTCAATAAAGGAGAGGAGGGCCGTGGTAGTACTATGATAGGGGCGAAATCCGTGTTGGGAATTAGACAACAGACTGTCGAGGGTTAGGTATTTTAGGAGCTGCTTGTGTACACACCGCTCCATGATTTTAGCTAATGCAGACAGGATTGCTATCGGCCTGTAGTTGTAACATTACATGGTTAGCATCTATCATGGCCCTACACATTATATGGTTAGTATGTATCATGGGCCATACACATTACATGGTTAGTATATATCATGGGCCATACACATTACATGGTTAGTATGTACCATGTCCCTACACATTGCATGGTTAGTATATATCATGGGTCATACACATTACATGATTAGTATGTATCATGGCCCTACACATTACATAGTTAGTATGTATCATGGGCCTACACATTACATGGTTAGTATATATCATGGGTCATACACATTACATGGTTAGCATGTATCATGGCCCTACACATTATATGGTTAGTATATATCATGGGCCATACACATTACATGGTTAGTATGTATCATGGCCCTACACATTACATGTTTAATATGTATCATAGGCCATACACATTACATGGTTAGTATATATCATGGGTCATACACATTACATGGTTAGTATGTATCATGGGCCATACACATTACATGGTTAGTATGTATCATGGACCTACACATTACATGGTTAGTATATATCATGGGTCATAGACATTACATGGTTAGTATGTATCATGGCCCTACACAATACATAGTATGTATCATGGGCCTACACATTACAGGGTTAGTATGCATCATGGCCCTACACATTACATGGTTAATGTATCATTCATCATACACATTATGTGGTTAGTATGTATCATGGCCTTATACATTACATGGTTAGTATATATATCATGGGTCATACACATGTGGTTAGTATGTATCATGGCCCTACATATTACATGGTTAATATGTATCATAGGCCATACACATTACATGGTTAGTATATATCATGCATCATGCACGTTACATGGTTAGTATGTATCATGGACTTACACATTACATGGTTAGTATATATCATGGGTCATAGACATTATATGGTTAGTATGTATCATGGCCCTACACAATACATAGTTAGTATGTATCATGGGCCTACACATTACAGGGTTAGTATGTATCGCCCCACACATTACATGGTTAATATGTATCATGGACTTTCACATTACATGGTTAGTATATATCATGGGTCATAGACATTACATGGTTAGTATGTATCATGGCCCTACACAATACATAGTTAGCATGTATCATGGGCCAGCACATTACAAGGTTAGTATATATCATGGGTCATACACATTACATGGTTAGCATGTATCATGGCCCTACACATTACATGGTTAATATGTATCATGGGCCATACACATTACATGGTTAGTATGTATCATGGCCCATACACATTGCATGGTAAGTATGTATCATGGGTCATACACATTACATGGTTAGTATATATTATGGGTCATAGACATTACATGGTTAGTATGTATCATGGCCCTACACATTACATGGTTAATGTATATCATGGGCCATACACATTACATGGGTAGTATATATCATTCGTCATGCACATTACATGGTTAGTATGTATCATGGGCCATACACATTACATGGTTAGCATGTATCATGGGTCATACACATTATGTGGTTAGCATGTATCATGGGCCATACATGTTACATGGTTAATATGTATCATGCATCATACACATTACATGGTTAGTATATATCATGCGTCATACACATTACATGGTTAGTATGTATCATGCATCATACACATTATGTGGTTAGTATGTATCATGGCCTTATACATTACATGGTTAGTATATATATCATGGGTCATACACATTATGTGGTTAGTATGTATCATGGCCCTACATATTACATGGTTAATATGTATCATAGGCCATACACATTACATGGTTAGTATATATCATGCATCATGCACATTACATGGTTAGTATGTATCATGGTCCATACACATTACATGGTTAGTATGTATAATGGGTCCTACACATTACATGGTTAGTATGGTTCATGGCCCTACACATTACATGATTAATATGTATCACGGGCTATACACATTACATGGTTAGTATATATCATGCATCATGCACATTACATGGTTAGTATGTATCATGCATCATGCACATTACATGGTTAGTATGTATCATGGGCCATACACATTACATGGTTAGTATATATCATGGGCCATACACATTACATGGTTAGTCTGTATCATGGCCTTACACATTACATAGTTAGTATGTATCATGGGCCTACGCATGACATGGTTAGTACATATCATGGATCATACACATTACATGGTTAGCATGTATCATGGCCCTACACATTACATAGTTAGTATGTATCATGGGCCTATACATTACATGGTTAGTATATATCATGGGTCATACACATTTATTTATTTTATTTTATTTTATTTTACATTTGTTGACCGGGCTGGTCTATCTGGATACATGTCCTTTTTCAGTAGAGGCCCGGGGAGAAAAGCTCCAACATAATGAGAAGACAAACAGTACATTAACATACAGAGAAAAATAGTATTAACATGAGTATAAACAAGGACAGAAGTCAATACATGTAACTAAGTAAACATTCGTATGAGAAGGAGGTTGATTGAAATATAGAAGCCTTGGTGTTGAGGAACAAGGTCTATAAGAGGGTGAAGAGACTAGGGTTGTGGTTGTTTGGTTGGGTTTAGCTTGGTTTTGAACAAGGACATAACCAATGCGATTTTAGGAATTCTTTGAGATTGTTTTTGAATTGGTTAAGTGAAGTTACAAGTCTTAGGTGGTTTGGAAGGGAATTCCAGGGTTTCCCTATGGAGTTGGCATAGAGGGCATCACCCCCTGAATTCTTGGATTTAATGGTTTGTATTTGAATGCTATTTGCTGATCGGAGGCAGTTAAGGTTAGAGTAGGGGGTTAGTATTTTGCTCAGGGCAGGGGCTCTATCAGGTTGGTCAATTATTTTGAATGCTTCCGTGAGTTGGGTGAATTTGAGAAGATTAGGCAGTTCCAACCAGCCAAGTTTCTTTAGGTTAAGGCAGTGGTGAGTACGGTAAGGTGTTCCTGTGATAAATCGGGCTATGTGATTGTAGGCAACGGAGAGCAAGTTAAGTTCACGCTTATTGAGGAAAGATAGGATAGGGGAAGCGTACAGGAGGGTAGAGAGGAGATGAGTGCGGGCAATGGTTAGTTTGGCATGAGGGGTCAGAAAATTCTTAATACGATACATGGAACCGAGTTTTTTGTTCACTGTCTTAATGGAATTGCTGATGTGTATGTCAAATTTCAGCTTGTGATCAATAGTTACTCCTAGTAGTTTGGTGTTGGAGACAGGCTCTATGATGGTCCCGTTGGTGGATTTTACATGGAATGGGATATTGTTAGGAGTTAGAAGTTCGTTTCCTAGGGGAGTGGTAGCTGAGGGGAAGAAGAGCAGCAATTTGGTTTTTGCTGGATTAAGTAATAGTTTCAATTCAGAGAACCATTTTTCAACTTTAGCAAAACAGTGCTGGGTTTTTACTTGGAGTTGTGGGAGAGAGATATCAGTGCAGATAAGGGTAGAGTCATCTGCATATTGAATGCAGGTGGTTTTAGGTATGACTAAGTGAAGATTGTTAATGAAGACTGAGAAGAGAATGGGACCAAGTATGGAGCCCTGAGGGTCGCCAATGGTGTTGGGGAGCAGGCCAGATAGCCTGTTTTGCCATTGGACAGCTTGTTGCCTACCAGTGAGGTAAGCATTAAACCAACTTAGGGCTGGGTTGTCGAGATGTAAGCCATCCAGGGTTTGGAGCAGAAGCTGGTGGTTGACCATATCGAAGGCTTTCGATAGGTCCAGAAAAAGAGCAGCGGATATGAGTTTATTGTTACGGTTGTTGTTGATTGAGTCAATAAAGGAGAGGAGGGCCGTAGTAGTACTATGATAGGGGCGAAATCCATGTTGGGAATTAGACAACAGACTGTTGAGGGTTAGGTATTTTAGGAGCTGCTTGTGTACACACCGCTCCATGATTTTAGCTAATGGAGACAGGATTGCTATCGGCCTGTAGTTGTAACATTACATGGTTAGCATCTATCATGGCCCTACACATTATATGGTTAGTATGTATCATGGGCCATACACATTACATGGTTAGTATATATCATGGACCATACACATTACATGGTTAGTATGTATCATGTCCCTACACATTGCATGGTTAGTATATATCATGGGCCATACACATTACATGGCTAGTATGTATCATGGCCCTACACATTACATGGTTAATATGTATCATGGGCCATACACATTATATGGTTAGTATATATCATGGGTCATACACATTACATGGCTAGTATGTATCATGGGCCATACACATTACATGGTTAGTATGTATCATGGACCTACACATTACATGGTTAGTATATATCATGGGTCATAGACATTACATGGTTAGTATGTATCATGGCCCTACACAATACATAGTTAGTATGTATCATGGGTCTATACATTACAGGGTTAGTATATATCATGGGTCATACACATTACATGATTAGTATGTATCATGGCCCTACACATTACATAGTTAGCATGTATCATGGGCCTACACATTACAAGGTTAGTATATATCATGGGTCATACACATTACATGGTTAGCATGTATCATGGCCCTACACATTACATGGTTAATATGTATCATGGGCCATACACATTACATGCTTAGTATATATACTGGGTCATACACATTACATGGTTAGTATGTATCATGGGCCATACACATTGCATGGTAAGTATGCACCATGGGTCATACACATTACAGGGTTAGTATATATCATGGGTCATACACATTACATGATTAGTATGTATCATGGCCCTACACATTACATAGTTAGTATGTATCATGGGCCTACACATTACATGGTTAGTATATATCATGGGTCATACACATTACATGGTTAGCATGTATCATGGCCCTACACATTATATGGTTAGTATATATCATGGGCCATACACATTACATGGTTAGTATGTATCATGGCCTTACACATTACATGTTTAATATGTATCATAGGCCATACACATTACATGGTTAGTATATATCATGGGTCATACACATTACATGATTAGTATGTATCATGGGCCATACACATTACATGGTTAGTATGTATCATGGACCTACACATTACATGGTTAGTATATATCATGGGTCATAGACATTACATGGTTAGTATGTATCATGGCCCTACACAATACATAGTATGTATCATGGGCCTACACATTACAGGGTTAGTATGCATCATGGCCCTACACATTACATGGTTAATGTATCATTCATCATACACATTATGTGGTTAGTATGTATCATGGCCTTATACATTACATGGTTAGTATATATATCATGGGTCATACACATGTGGTTAGTATGTATCATGGCCCTACATATTACATGGTTAATATGTATCATAGGCCATACACATTACATGGTTAGTATATATCATGCATCATGCACATTACATGGTTAGTATGTATCATGGACTTACACATTACATGGTTAGTATATATCATGGGTCATAGACATTACATGGTTAGTATGTATCATGGCCCTACACAATACATAGTTAGTATGTATCATGGGCCTACACATTACAGGGTTAGTATGTATCATGGCCCTACACATTACATGGTTAATATGTATCATGGACCTACACATTACATGGTTAGTATATATCATGGGTCATAGACATTACATGGTTAGTATGTATCATGGCCCTACACAATACATAGTTAGTATGTATCATGGGCCTACACATTACAGGGTTAGTATGTATCATCGCCCCACACATTACATGGTTAATATGTATCATGGACCTTCACATTACATGGTTAGTATATATCATGGGTCATAGACATTACATGGTTAGTATGTATCATGGCCCTACACAATACATAGTTAGCATGTATCATGGGCCTACACATTACAAGGTTAGTATATATCATGGGTCATACACATTACATGGTTAGCATGTATCATGGCCCTACACATTACATGGTTAATATGTATCATGGGCCATACACATTACATGGTTAGTATGTATCATGGCCCATACACATTGCATGGTAAGTATGCATCATGGGTCATACACATTACATGGTTAGTATATATTATGGGTCATAGACATTACATGGTTAATATGTATCATTGCCCTACACATTACACAGTTAATGTATATCATGGGCTATACACATTACATGGGTAGTATATATCATTCGTCATGCACATTACATGGTTAGTATGTATCATGGGCCATACACCTTACATGGTTAGCATGTATCATGGGTCATACACATTATGTGGTTAGCATGCATCATGGGCCATACATGTTACATGGTTAATATGTATCATGCATCATACACATTACATGGTTAGTATATATTATGCATCATGCACATTACATGGTTAGTATGTATCATGGTCCATACACATTACATGGTTAGTATGTATCATGGGTCCTACACATTACATGGTTAGTATGTATCATGCATCATGCACATTACATGGTTAGTGTATATCATGGGCCATACACATTACGTGGTTATTATGTATCACAGCCCTACACTTACATAGTTAGTATGTATCACAGGCCTACACATTACATGTTTAGTATATATCATGGGCCATACACATTGCATGATTAGTATATATCATGCATCGTGCACATTACATGGTTAGTATGTATCATGGTCCATACACATTACATGGTTAGTATGTATCATGGGTCCTACACATTACATGGTTAGTATGGTTCATGGCCCTACACATTACATGATTAATATGTATCATGGGCTATACACATTACATGGTTAGTACATATCATGCTTCATGCACATTACATGGTTAGTGTGTATCATGGGTCATACACATTACATGGTTATTATGTATCATGGCCCTACACATTACATGGTTAATGTATATCATGGGCCATACACATTACATGGGTAGTATATATCATTCATTATGCACATTACATGGTTAGTATGTATCATGGGCCATACACCTTACATGGTTATCATGTATCATGGGTCATACACATTATGTGGTTAGCATGTATCATGGGTCATACATGTTACATGGTTAATATGTATCATGAATCATACACATTACATGGTTAGTATATATCATGCGTTATATGCATTACATGGTTAGTATGTATCATGCATCATACACATTATGTGGTTAGTATGTATCATGGCCTTATACATTACATGGTTAGTATATATATCATGGGTCATACACATTATGTGGTTAGTATGTATCATGGCCCTACATATTACATGGTTAATATGTATCATAGGCCATACACATTACATGGTTAGTATATATCATGCATCATGCACATTACATGGTTAGTATGTATCATGGTCCATACACATTACATGGTTAGTATGTATCATGGGTCCTACACATTACATGGTTAGTATGGTTCATGGCCCTACACATTACATGATTAATATGTATCACGGGCTATACACATTACATGGTTAATATATATCATGCATCATGCACATTACATGGTTAGTATGTATCATGCATCATGCACATTACATGGTTAGTGTATATCATGGGCCATACACATTACATGGTTATTATGTATCATGCTTCTTGCACATTACATGGTTAGTGTGTATCATGGGTCATACACATTACATGGTTATTATGTATCATGGCCCTACACATTACATAGTTAGTCTGTATCACGGGCCTACACATTACATGTTTAGTATACATCATGGGTCATACACATTACATGGTTATTATGTATCATGGCCCTACACATTGCATAGTTAGTATGTATCATGGGCCTACACATTACATGGTTAGTATATATCAAGGGTCATACACATTACATGGTTAGCATGTATCATGGCCCTCCACATTACATGGTTAATATGTATCATGGGCCATACACATTACATGCTTTGTATATATCATGGGTCATACACATTACATGGTTAGTATGTATCATGGCCCTACACATTATATGGTTAATATGTATCATGGGCTATACACATTACATGGTTAGTATATATCATGCATCATGCACATTACATGGTTAGTATGTATCATGGGCCATACACTTTACATGGTTCGTATGTATCATGGGTCATACACGTAATGTGGTTAGTGTGTATCATGGGCCATGCACATTATGTGGTTAGTATGTATCATGGCCCTACACATTACATGGTTAGTATATATCATGGGTCATACACATTATGTGGTTAGTATGTATCATACATGGTTAGTATATATCATGTGTCACCCACATTACATGGTTAGTATATATCATGGGTCATACACATTATGTGGTTAGTATGTATCATGGCCCTACACATTACATGGTTAATTTGTATCATGGGCCATACACATTACATGGTTAGTATGTATCATGGCCCTACACATTACATGGTTAATATGTATCATGGGCCATACACTTTACATGGTTAGTATATATCATGCTTCACGCACATTACATGGTTAGTATGTATCATGGGCCATACACATTACATGGTTAGTATGTATCATGGGTCATACACATTATGTGGTTAGTATGTATCATGGGCCATATGCATTACATGGTTAGCATGTATCGTGGCCCTACACATTACATGGTTAGTATGTTTCATGGGCCTTACACATTACATGGTTAGTATATATCGTGAACCATACATATTACATGATTAGTATATATAACAGTTTGGTCACTAAGTACAGAGCTATGAAACTTTTTACTATTGCATTATGCACACAATTTTATTTAGGGGAATGGAGCATAGAGCCTTTATTCTTTCATAACTGGATACATGGGCTGACCCTGTCTGACCATTTCCAAAATGATCAAGGGTTGTTAATAGCTCTGAAGTTCATGTCTACGAAGACACTGTTGTTGTTGTTGGTGTCTGAAGGATCTCCAATGTTTAGGCCCTTATTTGAAGAGAACTCTGTTTCATGTTTCATAAGGTCTGAATGACCCATGGGACAAATTCACCTTTGTATCAGAATTTCCCTTAAACTAACCAAATAAATCATCTGCCTGATTTTTGAGGAGACAGAATCAAGGGCAGTGAAAGTGTGTGTGTGTGTGTGTGTGTGTGTGTGTGTGTGTGTGTGTGTGTGTGTGTGTGTGTGTGTGTGTGCGTCTTTTTCTGTGTAGGCCTGTGTGCACACGTGTGTATATCCTTGCAGCCATGAGGTAACTATATAGCATTATACCTTGCATAGCAGATATTTATTTTTTTAGACAGAATATTTAGGAAAAAGGCAAAAATGAGCTTAGTGGAGTGTGAAAAAATGTCAGTATCGCAACTAACTAAAGAATGCAAAATTAAAGGAAACCTACTTGTCGTTATGTCCAAAGATGGATAAAGAAATTACTTCTAAGAGGGATTCTACATCAGACTTAACTGTTGTTAAACTTGCAGTTGTTAGAGAGGAACATTTCTTATCCAGACTGTGAACTCCAGTTAGGACCATGGTAGAGACACTTTTTCAAGTGCACTGGCAAAGATTCATTTGGACTAACTATATGGGGCAGGGAGACAAGAAGGTAGTGGTATCTGATGTTACCCCAGCAGATGTTGTAATAGGAGTTAATTCTGATAAACAGTACCTTGTGTGTGTATGGTACTGCTTGCAGGCAGGCATGGTGACAATTATGTGGGAAGGTAGCAAGGAAGACCCAGCTGATGCCCACACTTCCAACATAGCTGTTAATGTAAAAACTTCAGGGAAGGAACTACATAGTAGCAGGAAGCCTAAGTCTGAAGCACAGCTACCAAAATGTACTGCACCTCTCCTGGAAAGGACTCCTTTAGGGGAAAAGATGGTTGATTGCAACAAGCCTGAATGTGAAGCACAGTTATGGGAAAATACTAAACTTTTTCATTGGAGTGGGACCAGGAGAAGATCCACAAGAATGGTCTGTACAATGGTACAATGCATTGCTGTAAACACCAAGGAGGTCCTGTATCCACAAGGAGAGTCTGTACAATAGTACAGGGCATTGCTGTAGACAGCAAGGAGGTCCAAGATTCACAAGGAGAGTCTGTACAATGGTACAATCCATTGCTGCAGACACCAAGGAGGCCCTGTATCCACAAGGAGAGTCTGTACAATGGTACAAGGCATTTCTGTAGACAGCAAGGAGGTCCTAGATCCACAAGGATGGTCTGTACAATGATACAGGGCATTGCTGTAGATACCATGGAGGTCCTATATCCACAAGTAGAATCTGTACAATGGTACAGGGCATTGCTGTAGATGCCAAGGAGGTCCTAGAGCTACAAGGACAGTCTGTACAATGGTATGAGGCATTGTTGCAGATGGAATGGAATCCTGAAGGACGGGTAGAAGTGATGCAGCAGCTGCTACTCCTAAGGGTTTACCTTCACCGACTTGTGGCTATAACCCAAGATACCCTTTTTTCAATCTGTTTAGGCATAAAGCACAAAAAAATGAGGCTTATGCAATTTTTGTATTGGACTAGTATTACAAAAGACATCTGAGGGTAGTGCAAGAGGTGTTTGCAGTGTCAAAACGTTTGCAAGGCAGCAGACAAAGTTAACACTGCTTTGGTGCCTTTATATTGTTATTAAGCAACCATTTCAAATGTGTCATATGTGCACCCCATTGAGGCATTCTGTACTGAGTGTTTATTTCTTTATTTCTTTATTTATTTTACATTTGTTGACCGGGATTGTCCGACTGAGCTGAAGAGCCCTTTTTCAGTGGAGGCCTGAGGAGAAAAGCTCCAACATAGTATACAATTTTCATTATAAATTAGCATTAAACAGCAATGTTGCAGGATTATTACACGGCATTAAGTAGCAATGCAATGTTATACAGTGTCAATAATCAGGAGTATAGCCTAACTATTTCAAGATGTATAAAAAGAAATATGTCATTAAGATGAGTATAGTTTTTGGGGTAAGTGGTTACAAAAACCCAGTCTTATCATAATGTAGTTGCATGAAGGCAAGACAATTACAATAGAATGTTTCTCTGAGGCAATTTGCTTAATAGGTTTTAGAAGACAGTAGAAAGAGTAGTCAAGGAAGATTAGAGAGAGCTAGTGAGAAGAGCGAGTTAAGGGCAGAAAGTAGGTTAAGGTATGAGAAGTAGGGGATGTTAAGGAGGGAGAGTGCAGTGGTAGGATCAGTGACTTTTAAAGTGCTCTTTGGTGGCTGTCTTAAATTGTTTAGGATGTGTAAGGGTCCTGATTTCTAGTGGGAGCCTATTCCAGGCAATAGTGGGGTGATAGCTGTATTTGTCAAAACTGAAATGACTCATATGGAGTGAGCTGACAGTGCACTGCACTGCATTTGTTTCACTTTCCCCCCTGTAGTGTGTCCATAAAGTTGTTATATGTAAGTCATGGGGTGGTCTCCAACAAAAGGGTGCAGGGTAACTATTTTTATGACTTCTTTGAGCTATGCCTCTCAGTAATACCAAGGCAGTGAAGCAAAACATACTGGATTAGTTGATCAAACACAGGAAAAGCAACCACAGGGTAGCCATGGATACTGCGGGGTCTCTTAATACCCAATCACCACAGGTGACACCAATATCTTAGTTGTGGTAGACTATGCCATTATGTATCCCAAAGCAGTGGACTCGGCTTCTGTTGAGGCAGAAAATACAGAAAATTTCTTATTGCACATTTTTAGCAAAGTTGCTTTTACCCATGAAATATTGAGCATGAGAGTATAAGTTTATATTAGACATGCTGCCTTGTTTGTTGAGGCACTACAGGTTAAAACAGCTAAAATTAGCCCTACTGTCTACAAACAAATGGTGAGAAGATGTTTAACACTAATCCCAAGATGATGCAGAGAGCACTGACAGTCCAGTTTAACTCAGATTGGGACGAGTACCTACCCTATTCCCTGTTTACACACACAGAAGTTCTCCTAGAATCCATATTTTTTTACCATTTGGACTACTTTATGCTCACAGAGTGAAGGAAGCTTGCATTAATGTGTGATATGTGGGAAGGAGACTCTGACACCTACAGGTAGGGTATGCTCTGCCTTTCAGGACTAAGCTTAGGAAACTCATGGGGTCAGCAATGGGACACACAGCATAAGCACAACAGGAATAAGTGCCTGGCATGCATGGACAGCCAGAACTCAAAAACATGTAGTCACAGACAGAAAAAAGTAATGGCTTTTATTCCTGCTTGACACATTAAGCTGCAGGTAACACAAGAGGGTCCTTTCATTGTTCCGAGGACTAGAAGTTATAGCAGCTATGTGATGGAGTTGCCAGGAAGGAGTCAGAAACACAAGTTGTGCCAAGTAAGCATGATGAAGCTGTACCATGACAGAGAGACACCAGTACTTTGTATTTACAGTGGATTACAAATGGAATTAGAGAGAGAGAACCTAGTACCAGATCTGTGCCATGACAGAGAGACACCAGTACTTTGTATTTACGGTGGGTTACAAATGGAATTAGAGAGAGAGAACCTAGTACCAGATCTCCTCAGTGAAGCTTGGAATGATGCCTCACTAGATGTGGTAATACTGCTACAGCAGCTATCCATTATGTAGAGCCATGACATCTGGTACTACAGGAATTTGGGGTATGCTCACTACTAACCCAGGGTATATCCCCATAGCATAGCACAGTATGGACAAAGGAACCCAGTGGTTAATCAAATAGGTTCCTTACAGGATGCTTTAGCAAGTTATGCTAAACTGTGTGGAAGGAGCTGGAACATGTTGAATCTGATGGTGCTCCAGGAACCCAACAGCCTCTTTGCTCATGGTGGTGTTGATGTGAAAAAGGGAACAGTGCCATGTTCTGAGTAGACTGTAGGAAAATAAATAGTTATTTAGATGTTTACACCATGCCTAGGTCAGTCAAAGTTTTAGACCAGCTAGGTAGGTCTAGGCATCTGACCACTATTAATTAAAGGTGACTGGCACATATCATACATACCTGCAACAAAAGCAGAGCTCAGTATTTGTTAACCCATTTCAGATGTATTAACTTATCAAAATGTTCTTTGGGGAGAAGAATGCACCAGCAACTCTCCAGAGGTTGGTATGCTGACATGTAACACAGACAAATTACTGGTACCAAAGCCACTGGTAAAATGCAATGCCAAGGAATGCATTATAGTACCTTTTTGGAGGTCTGCCACCCCAGGAAACTACATCATCAATAAAACACCTCTAAGTGTTGACCCACTTGTCAGGGATCTGGGAGCACATGTAGACTGTAACCTGGCTTTTGACCAGCATGTAGCCAAGGTTATAAGGAAATCCTTCTATGTTCTTCAACTTATAAGTAAGGGCTTGGCTTCTAGGTCTAGAGAGGTCATTGTACCACTGTATGTTGCCCTCATCAGACCCATTGCAGAGTATAATGCTATCTTTGATATGTACCTCACCAGTCGCATGCAGCAACTGGAACATCTGCAAAAGTTTCTTACAAAAAGAATACATGGCATAAATGTCCTTGTGCTGATATGAGGTGTTGCCAGCTATGCTAGGAGAAGTAGGGCAGTGGATGTGTAGCATATGCCAGCATAGCAAGCTGGGGTTTTGTAAATAATTATGTAATTTGTATATCAAACTGATTTGTACATATGCGTGGGTTGAAAATGTATTTGTAAAGCTGCTTATGTTAAAAATGTACCAACAGTGGGTCCTGCTGGACAGAAAACAAATACACCTGTATGTCAAGACTGTATTATAGCTATAGAAATGAATATACTGTAACAGAAGATACTGGAAGAAAAAAGGTTAAGCTCAGTCCAGCTAACTTTGAAAAATAATCTGAAATTAAATTACCTGGTTTAGGTCATAAAGTTTGTATCTTACAGTTGTGATTGCAGCCAGAGACAAAATGTCTGTGAAAACCAGGACTAGGAATCCTACTGTATTGTCCTTGCAGGTGAACTAATTGCTACCCTGGAAGAGTGGAAGTTTTTGAAATGTTTTTTTAGCTTCCAGATGCTATAATACATCCTAGCCAAGCTCTATGTGTATATATTATGACACATATGTGCTAGATTCTGGTTCAGTTGCTAGTAAAGAGGGTAGTGTGGGAACCATAAGTCAGATGACCAGATGTGTGTGATGTCATTCTGTAAGCCAGCACTGAAATTATGATTTAATACTTGATGAGACAGAAGTGTCAGGGCAGTCTGTTTATAAAACTTGACAAGAAGGAAGACCACTCTCCTACATCATCTTGTCTTGCTGTAGTAAGTGAACTAGGGGACAGTAATTCTTTAGATTAGTTAGGAAAATATAGTGAGATTAGTTAAGAATTGTTTTCTGTATCTGTGTGAGCCTTTCCATCTGTGTTATTTTTAATACTTCCTGTGACTGAAGCTCTTGTGGTTATTATAAATAGATATTCAGTATGTCATGTTCTTTTATTATTTATTATAAAATATATTTACACTTTTCATTGTGGCTGGTATTTTAGAGAATATTTTAACTTTTGAGAGTACTTATATTTATTTGGTGACACTGTGGCCACTTCTGAAAGCCTTGCTGCATTGATCAAATGCTACCATTTGTATTAGTATTAATTTTACTCAGTATAATTGGGTACCCTTGTAAGAGCCTTACAGTAGCTAGCTTTGGAGTGCTCTGGTGGTAGTATTTACTTTATAGTCTGGGCAGAGGTGCATAGCTGGTAAATCTGTGCAGGCCTTTCCAGTGTGTGTGTGTGTGTGTGTGTGTGTGTGTGTGTGTGTGTGTGTGTGTGTGTGTGTGTGTGTGTGTATCAGCTACTTGGAGCAGGGACATAGAACACTGGTTTCACAGAGAGGGTAGTGGAGGACTTGGCTTGGAGCACTTTCATGAGGACTCAACTCTACAGCTGTGGTCAGTGTGGGGTCTTATTTGAGGCCTGGTGAGAGAGAAGAAAACCCAGCCCAAGGATGGGAGTGTGTTCCCTGTGTGCTCTTAAGGGAAATTGTGCTTGGTGCAGAGAGCTGCATCTGGAAATATTGTGTGTATCTATTTTTGTTCCAAATGATTGGCTCTCATCAGTGTCCATGATGAGGATTGAGATTCCTTGATCACTGGCCCAGAGGAGGGACATCACAGTCCTATGTGAATTGCCGAAAACCATATCGCTATACTTAGTCTGCTACAGGCTATTGAGAGGTGATCTATGCCTAGCATACAAGGCATCCATGTACTCCACTCTGATGAACCTTTTGGATGTCAGCAAAACAAACAAAATCAGAATTACTAGATCTAAAGACCTACATTTTGCTTGACCTGTAAATAGGACATGTTGGAGAGACAGCTGTGTATCTCAGAAAATTCCCTTTCTCTGGAACAGGTTTCTAGTCAATGTGAAACAAAGTCCCTCTCTAACCCTAATTAAGTGTAAGTTGTACCACTAGAGGGGAAATAAAGAAATCAGCCTTGGTCTGGCACCCATATCGCTGATGTACTGAGACAGTCAGTAAATAATTTTGTAACCAGCAATCACCCCCTAAATACATGTCTAAAACCTATTACCTGTGGAACACATGTGAGCTGCATGGCTAAGCTTATAAAGGCCTTAGTGGTTGGTAGCATTGTATGCACCTATGAAACTATGAACCATTATTGCAGGAACTGGAAACTATGCTCTGCTTAAATAGTATTGCAAATTTTACTCAGTCTTAGCAGAAAGGTGTGTGACATGTTAGACAGGTGCTGAGCAGATTGAAAAGGGACAGACTGACTATTAATGCAAACAAATGTCAGGCAGGAATAACAGAAACAGCTTATCTTGATTATTAGATAGGTGGTGGTAACATTCACCCGAGCTTGCTAAAGTGGAGATTTTCCAGGTAAAACTTGTCCCTGTTATAAAAAAAATTCTAAGTACATTTTTCAGAACAGTAGGATATTTCAGAAACTATATTTTACCCGAGTACAGTTCCACAGCCAGTCTTCTTATGCAACTCACCTGAAAAAATATGTCACATTAGGTTATCCTGCCACTGGCTTGTGAGCAGGCTTTCTAAAATTTTAAGGAGATTTTAAGTGACCATCCAGTACCTGGTAGTCTTGATTATATTTAGGAGCATGTAGTAAAGGTAGATGTTTCAAAACACAGACTCTGGGATGTATTAGTCCATCATGGGATGTAGTGTCCATATTACTTAACAGGATGAAGAACATCTGGTAGTATTCGTTAGTAAAATATATCTGTGGAGAATAAATGTTTGGGGATTGTGTGAGCACGCTGAAAGCTTTAACTCTGCCTATATGGTAGGAAAATTAGAAAAGTCACAAAGGTTAACAATCATAATCCTTTAAAGTAGTTATACTAGCTCTTGTGGGTGTAGCAGTAAGCTTCTCCTTTTTATCTCTTTTTGCCCCTTCTGTAAGTCAGTCATCAGCTCCATCACTGCCAATTAGTCCATTTGTTCCCCATCACCAGAGTTAGGGTTAAGCAGGAGGGGGCCATCATTTAGAACTCTCAGGAATGGTTCATGGTTTTTCTGTTTTTACATCCTATCACTTGCACACACTCAACGCAGTGCTGAGGAAGGTTGTGCATTAGGCTGATCATAGAAGATGTCCCCTCATGTTCACAAAGTGCCCCTACCCCTCTAAGCATGAGTACTGGTTTCCCAGTTTCTGCCAGAGAAATCACAACAATTCTGTGTAACCATGTGTATGCACAAGGTGAGGTGAGGGAGGATACACTCCTTTACTCCTCTTTCGCTCCCTCCCTATCTGACACCCCTAATGTTAGGGCCACTAACTGAACCCTGGTCATCTGGGTCACAGTCAGGCCTCCATTTTTCTGTGCAATAGAACCAGGCTATAGCAGGAAGCTATACAGATGGAGTTTGGAATTGAAAAATATTTGTTTGAATGCTGCAATCTGTTCAAGTGTTTGGAGGGTGAGCTGTGTAAGTGAATGAATTTGCATCATTTATTTACCTATTGTTTTTGCTGAGAAAATCACTTGGAGAAGGGAAATTCTCCTTTTCCCCACTGTTGTGCTATCTCAAAGTTGGAATTTCTAAGTGTGTTAGGCTTTTGATGAGTTTTATGAAACCCTGTCCTTTTGAGTGATTGTGTTTCAATGAGTCATTCTTCATCTTAGGTGTACTCAAAGTGCCATAATAAATCACATATATATATATATATATATATATATATATATATATATATATATATATATATATGTGTGTGTGTGTGTGTGTGTGTGTGTGTGTGTGTGTGTGTGTGTGTGTGTGTGTGTGTGTGTGTGTAAAACTGTTGCTATGATAATATTTAATTACTAGATTATGCTAAGTGTAAAAAATTGTGTTCTTGGTGTTCTAAAGTAGTGTTGCTGGTGAGTGCAACTGTAAAGACAGGGGTCTGTTTGTTGGTATTAGATATTATTAAGCCCTCTTCAAAAACAGTGTGCTGTTGTGTGTGTGTGTGTGTGTGTGTGTGTGTGTGTGTGTGTGTGTGTGTGTGTGCAGAAATAATCTTAGACAATTTATAAGTTGTAAGCACTGGAAGGCAGCGGGCTGGCTGTAAGGTGGGTGAGATCGTGGGGAGCCAGTGATAATAACTCTCAGTTCTGCAGCTGGTCAGTGTAAAGCTTATTTTGGTTGTGGCCATTACTTGATGCAACAATATACTTTCACCATACATACATTGTTATGGTCAGTCTCCCAGTGCATATTCTTTGATGCCAGTAGTGCAGATTTAAAATGTCTTTTGTCATATGTTAGTTGGAGGCAACTGGATTAAGAGACTTCAGCTTCTGTCCATCACATATAAATTGGTGGCAGTGAGTGGGATTAAACACTCATGGAACACAATGGGAATGAGAAAAAAGTTCATAAATTCTAAAGCTACAAAAATCATAATAGGAAATCCTACCAATTACTTGCTGTTGAAAGCCTTATAAGTTAAGTCATATGGCGAGCACGCACACTTCTGTAATCAGCATCATGTCTATCTGATCATTAAAAATGCACTTGATAGTCTGGAATAAAGGCATATAGATGCCTAAAGTAAAATTAAAGTTTCAGAGTAATTTCTAAACTGGGAGAATATATTTAATGCATGTCAACTGGTTAACAATGATTGAATAAAATGCCTCATTCTATTTCATAATCTATGTTCTCAACTTTCTAATGATCTGTCTTTCAGATCTAAATTTTTACTAGCCATTTTCTGCAGTTAGTTATACAAGGTAGTGATCATTGTTATATTTCTTAACAAGCTATATACATGCAGCTTTATTGTGTTACTGAAAATTTTAAGCAGCCAGATCATTGCACTTCAAGAAATGACTTTAGCTGTACAAACTGTGCTAAGATGCATACAGGTTTACCACACTTCAGTACAATATTTGCTGACACAAGTAATGTACTGAGGCCTCCTACATGGCTTTCCAGTCTTTTAGTGCTGCAGTCTCAAAAAGTTTTTATTACATTGGGAGGTATGAGGTGGGGAAACTACAAGGAAACACAAAACAGAGTTGGAATTTCTAAGTGTGTTAGGCTTTCCTTTTGTTTTATTCTGCTGGCCTCAGTGATGTCTATATATAAATACTTTCAGTGTAAGAATGCTATGTGAAACAGTTAGACTTAACCATCTGTCAGCTGTGATACTCAAACCCAGATGCCTAGGCTGATTGCACATTATGTTTATCCACTAAAGTACAATGTTTGAGTTGAATGTAGATAAGTTTGTTATTGTCATCCAAAGTCTGAATAAGAGATCTAATTCTTGTCAGCACCTGAAAGAAGCACCAGTATAAAATAAAACCATATCTTACATGTTTTTCATCTTCATTTGTTTTTCTTTTTCTTTTAAGATATTGACGAATGTGCAACAGATGCCAATCAGTGCAATCCAACGCAGATTTGCATAAACACAGAGGGCGGGTATACGTGTTCCTGCACTGAAGGCTACTGGCTTATAGATGGACAGTGCTTAGGTAAATTTTGATTCGATGATGTGGTGTAATCTTATTAACTTAAGAACTGTAATAGGAATGGAAGCATTGTGAAGCAGTGGTTAGGACAATGCAAACATAAGTACAGCAGTGCATTCAATGCAGTATATGGAAAGGCTTGTAATGTTAAACAAGGAGGGTTAATACTGCCATATACAGATCACTGCAGACACCTCACATGGTTATGTCATTTATTTATTGTTGTGAAATTATCTGAAATGACCTTTTCAGTCATGTCCTGGGCTTCAGGTGCAAACTAAAACTTCAAAATATGATGTAATACATGTGTGCACAGGAGGCCATATCAAATTGTGTAGTCAAAAAATATTCATTTAAAAACAGCCATAATACACTTTTCACAATCTATATCTGCCAGATAGACAGAAACAGACATACATGCTTCACTAACAATCCGATATTATGTCAGAAACCATTCCAGAGAAATGAGAAATTACTGAGAAAGAAATTTCAGCCATTATAGGAACATATCTGTGTGGAGTCTGCATGTCCCCCCGCGGTTGGGTGGGCATTTGAAAGACATGCGTAAATGGGCGTGCCTTTGTTGAAGGCTGAACGTCGAGCTGGCACCTTGGCATTCATGAAAATCTACTGCCAGTCATTAGCGGACCGGAGTTCCGTTGTGGCGACCCCTAACCGGGAAAAGCCGAAAGACAAACAACAATTGATAGTACAAGGAAGAACTTGCTGCTGTTAGCGACATTAGTATAACTTGGAGATTCCATTTGATGGGAAGGTAGAGAGCTCCAGAGCATTCTGGTTTGGCATATGAAAGCCTTGTCCCATTACATCAAATTGGTTTTATATGCAGCAAGAGATGTACAAGATTCATCATCATTCTGGAATGTTCTTTACAATGTGTGTCTGCAATTTTAATCTATGTCAGGGGCAGTAGCTCTTACAGTTTCATAGGTTCTTCTGTAAATACTAGACTAACTGCACTTTGTGGCCATTTTAGGCCTAACCAGTTTCCATTTTTGTTCTCAAAATAACCTATCCCATTTGGTTATAGAGTGGCCTTACCCGTCCCATAATGAGAATAACTAGGGTCATACCATTCCATTAAAAATCTATTCACAGACACCAACTATGATAATCAGGCTTAATGTCACTGGGTAGGCAGAAAAGAGAGTCACATAGCATGTAGCAGTGACTCTCCCTCAAAGCTAGAAGAGTAAACTTAGATATTCTTACTTTTGTTATGTGAAGAACAGTGCCACTGCCTTTCGTGGGTCTTGCCAAGAAGAATAAGCCACTGTGTTGCTGGGAAATGAACATACCTTGTCTTAGGTCCTGACCACCCGGATAACAATACTTGGCATTTGTTAACATGTCCACAGCTGGTTTAGGATTGTTCAGATATGTCATACATGGGTTCTAAAGGCATGGCACTCATCTAGCCAGACCTGTAAGCCTTAGAAACTATGAACAAATTATATTGGTGAGAATATTTTCCAAATGGCAGCCTGGTCCTTGAGCCTGACATGAGCTGCAGATGGTATTTCTTTAGTAGTTCTAATATTTAGATGATGTAACCAGTTCAATATTCTTATAATATTTACAGAATGTGGGAGATTAGGACAGCAGGGTGGCTGCCTAAGCAATGAAAGAGAAGCTCTGTTAGAAATATTACATCTAAAGAAATCCCAATCCCTCTGCACCACATGCTCCAGAGACCTCAACCTCATTACCACAATTAACAGAACATGCTGGAGGGACAGGTTCATAACTCAGAGACTGCCCATGCTATGGAATAGACTTCCCATACATGTCAAACAGAGCACCTTGCTGACCCTCTTCAAGAGAAATCTTGATGAGTGGATGGAAAACAAAAATTCACCCCGAGGATAACTCCAGTGGCTCTACTCGACAGAGGCACTGGGAACTAAGGTCGGGTGGCACTATGCCAGGGGAAATCCTATGGCTAGACTTGTAAAGGCTCCAGGGCCATTAGCCTAGTACACACCTATGAACCTATGAACCTATATCCACATATAGGCCATGAACCATTTGAAAATGTGCCATGTTAAATCTGGCTTTCTGGGGTACAATGTATTCAGTACTCAACACAACAACACAAGAATTTTATCAAATTCGCCACCAATAGATGTTTAATTGCTACTACCTCTTGTTTTCTTTACAAGTGTGCCCAGTATGTATGTATTTATGCTATTTATGAGCGGAATACAACTCTATAATTATGGATCTAGGGATCTAGGGTTCATTTAAAAGTAACTAGGAAACTGGGATACACCTGCTTTGTGACTTAAAAAAGTCATAAGTTTAGTAGGTGTCTAGAGGCCTTGGCCATGATTGAATGCATGCTTGTATATTAAAATTTAGATGCATATGTACTGAAAACTCTGGTGAAATGAGACGCAGAATGATCAGCTGATCACTAGCATTCTGCATCACCAAGTACATTTACGAGCGAGGTTGTGACATTTACGAGTGAGGCTGTGACATTTACGAGTGAGGCTGTGACATTTATGAGCGAGGTTGTGCTCATAAAAAATTATCATTATTTTCATTATAGACATTCAATGATGAGCACAAAACATCAATATCAGCTCATCACTCATGTTCAGATCAAAAATAATGTTCTTTCTTTCCACACCCACCTCTCCAGGTATTCCATCACTCGCCGTAAGTGTTAAAGTCTTCAAGCAAGTTATCAGTGTCAGTAGTGAATAGAGTGAAGGAAGGGAGAATGCTGTCATTTGATCATCTCCTGGTGGTAAATTTAGTAAGATGTTTGTGACACTGACTAGATATATTTAAGGCACCTAAATGGCCAGTGAGAATCCTCAGGGAATGCATACTGGCTGAGTCATTCTGAAAGGATTTTAATTCACCTCGAGAATTTTCTGTGATCCTTGAGTGAGGTCATGGATATTGACTCTGAATGAAGTATGTTCAAGATCTCGGACTCTGAGGGGGCTGCAAAAACTGTGGCCTGAAAGCAGTTTGGGAATGTCATGGTACACAGGAGTCAGTGGTCAACTGGGGGTGAGAGACGAATGAAGATGAGGAAGGTAGCCTAATAAGCAATACTTAGAAAGCACCATCCTGCTTCAACTGACAAGTATAGCCTGGCCATAAGAACTACTGTAACCCTGGCAGGTGAAGCGAAAGCACTGACATGAGGGCAGTGTGGATATGCCAAGGCGAATGACCACTTGACAGTCTCACAGGTATTCTAACAAGTTCATGAGACATTGTGTAGCTATGGTAAAACAATAACTCCAACTAAGGAGACTGTTGACAATGGGAGTAACACTTTGAAGCATTCTTAATCATAGGGCTTACCTTTTTTCACAGGCGGCAATGTTAGAGGCATTTGGCAAGATAAGGATTGCCTCTACTATTGAAATTACAGTGGCAATCAAGTGCCTTCATACTGGTAAGACAACCAGAGTAGAAGAGATCAATCTAATGATGCTCAGTGCATTTGGAGGCACTAGGTTGTGGATGATGTCATACTCTGATGTAGAGGGGAAGTCCAGTAGACTGTCTCTCGAAAGACAGACAGACTGGGGTGGGCAGTCCACACTGTTTAAAATGGAGACTCAAGAACATGCTCCACAGGATTGCTCTGATCATATATCGTTGTACCATTTATAAGTGTGTGCAAGAGGTGAGTGTACCCATTAGGCAAATTTCAGATTCAGATGGACAAGAACACGAGTATAGGTTCTACCTGGGATGTGGCAGACTACATCAATATTTGCTCTCACGGTGGGGTTCAAGGATTCATATATATTTGCTAGTTTGCCATATGCTTGTTTTGGGTTTTTGAAAAGGCATACAACAACATTCTGCACAATGTGGTACATTAGATAATAATTTTATTTTATTTATTTTGTTAATCAAATAAGGCCACTGGTCACAATTGTCCGTTTTTACGGTTAATGCAGGAGCAATGTCTGGTTAAGTGATTTGCTCAGTCATGTAGTAAGCTAATGGAAGTTCAGGGAGTCAGGCTCTGAATTACAGCAACCATCTAATTAGCAGTTCATAGCCATAACCCCCTGAGCTAACTACCATCCAGTATGAAAATCTGGTATTAACATTTAATATTTATTGACACTAGTGCCTCTGACTGCTGTAAACATAAAATAATAAATAATAACAATACAAGTCAATTAAAGTTCACAAAAAATAAAACTTCAAAATTAACTGAAAATTCATTTACACAGCTGTTTGTTCACTGTATTTTCAGGCCAAGAGCTATGTCTGTATTCTCAGAGATGACAGTAGGCTTCGTATTCTTTCTTGTCAAGGCTAGGATACCAAGTAATAGCTAGGGAGAAGACATTAATATCAGAACATCATCAAAGTGATAACTGCAGACATCAGTACACACACCAATAACCAAAAAGATGCTGACAGATTAAGAAATGAAAACGCGCTACTGTTTTAGTAACCAAAAAAAAACAAAAAAAACATTAAGCTCTTTTGTCCTCGTGAGCTGATATGACACCAGGACTGAATGATCACATTTGGACCATTAGTATTTTAAAACTGAGAGCCTTGGAAATTTAGGTAGTATCACTAATGTGCAACAGAATGCATAAACAGTGTTTTATTGTGTATTTTATATTTTTTAGGAATGAATTGTTTCTCTTTGCGTTTTATGAGGAAGTGAGTGTGTGTCCTTTGACCTTTTTGAGGCACATGCTTATGATTTACAAGGCTGATCTGATTGGTGAATCTAGTATTCTGATGAAGTCCCAAATTATTTAGGGATGAAAGCACTTAATAGTTCTGATTTTTGATTAATAAAACAGTGGCTTTTTTCTAATTCTGCCAGCATCTTTTTGGTTAGAAGACAGTAATTTTTTTTTGAGAGTTTGGATGTGGCAATCTTGCTTTCTGCTCATGTCCTTTTGGCTGCCTCTGTGTATAATCTCCATGTACCTAACAGTTCACTTCTGAGTATGAAGCAATTGCTATGAACATCAACACCTTTAAATCTGGGGCCATAGGTAAAGAGTGACTTGTTTCTCACAGGTGGGGACTGAGTATCTGCCTTATTGGACAAGCTGAATATCTAAAAATCTCATTCATTAGAGATGGCAAGTGAGATCATAAGGTTGGTCAAGACAGTGACTGTGCATCTTAAGTTATGGGCTCTGGATTGGTCTATTATAGTAAAGTGTTGATTGTAGCTATGGAGGGAGAGCTCAAGGCATTTTTGGCTTTTTATATAACCACCCTGTTTCTCTGGGGTACATGTTGAAGAGCCCCATGATCTGTGAAAGCTCTGATGTGTGCATTCTAATCAAAAGCATTCTGTAGAGTCTCCTTGCTCCTTTATCTGTTTTAAAACTTTTATTTTGTGTCTCACTGCTGTTCTTCTGGTGTGATAAACATTTCTGTAGTGTTTACTGTCTAAAAGAGTGTAAGCCAGTTCAGATTTTCTGTCTCTGAGCCTGTTTGTTTTTGCAGTGGTTGTTCTGAGTACATGCCCAAGCCATCTTGGATTAGCAGAAGCCTTTCTTTACCTTTGTGGCAGGATTGTGTGGATTGGCTGCTGGCTGGTGAGGGTTGGATGGTCTAGGGCTTGTAGTAAGCACTCATTGGTTCTTTTGAGCTTTTTTAAAAAAAAAGTTGCTTAAGGTTCTATCTTCTGGTATTTAAGCCCTAACTTTGAGAGGATTTCTGTCTATACACATTGAGTCATGTGGAGGAGGGGCATTGACTACAACTCTGATCTGAGATATATAACAATAAGTATCCTGTTTTTTTTGCTTATTTTTACTAGTTATTGCTTCTAGTGATTTATATGTAGCACTTTTTATTACCTGCTGCATACTTTTTACAGTATTTTATTGATATTAACTAATCTGCATGGTTTAACTAAAATTGTCTTACATGGTCTGATAAATAAGGTTTTCACTGTCACACTGTTTGTAAAGCTTTTTAGCTAGTTTCACTGTGTGAAAGGTATTAACTGGAAATGTTCACTACTTGTTAAGCACCTGTTTTTTTTCTGATTTCCTGCCAAGGCGTGTATCATATAACTGATTTATTTGCAGTTAAAAGCATTCTGTAGACTCTCCTTGCTCCTTTATCTGTTTAAAAACTTTAATTGACTCACTGCTGTTCTTCTGGTGTGATAAACATTTCTGTAGTGTTTACTGTCTAAAAGAATGTAGGCTAGTAGCTGTAGTATTGTTACCTACCCTCCCTCTCTGTTAGTGTCTTGCTGTTATACTTGGTAGCTTTGCAGTTGCCCGCCCCTACTGTAAATTTGATCTGGGACACTCCTCTCTGTCTGGTGTCATTAGCTCATTCTACCTAATACAGAGAGAACATTTGAGAAGGCCAACCCACTTAGTTTCCTAACCTTGAATTATCTTCTGCTTTCTCTCTTTCCTTTACAAAAAAAAAAAAAAACTTTGCTAGAATCTCCCTGTGTTCTGCTTAACTGTAACAAAAATAATTTACGCTTGATTCCTGCCTTTCCTGTAACTAGTCTAGTCCAGATACAGATTTGCTATATCCAGGACTGTTTGTAAGCATCTGAGCCCCCCAAGCCTGTCTGTGTTGGAGGGAAGCCTGCTAGCTTATCACTGGGAATGGTAAGCACTATGGTTTCTGGCCCAGAAATTGTAGTTATTGGCCGCTTGGGCAGTTTCTCCATCTCTCTCAACTTCCTGATTTAAAATCCCGCATTTGCACTTGTCCCCCCCCCCCCCTTCCTGTAACTAGTCTAGTCCAGATACAGATTTACTGTATCCAGGACTGTTTGTAAGCTCATGAGCCCCCTAAGCCTTTCTGTGTTGGAGGGAAGCCTGCTAGCTTATCAGTGGGAGTGGTAAGCACTAGGTAACCTATTTACCACATAAGGAGTGGTTTCTGGCCCAGAAATTGCAGTTATTGGCCATTTGGGCAATTTTTCCATATCACTCAACTTTCTGATTTAAAAGCCCGCATTTGCATTTGTTTCTTTCTGTAACTAGTCAGATATACACTTGAAATTGCTTATTTGTGCTCAGCACTTGTTCAGAACTTGTTGTAAGCATTAAATAACCTACAAATTACTACGACACTCAACCTTCCTTATTACCTAGAGGAAAACAGCTCCTGTACTCACTTTCCTGACTTGTCTAGAGGAAAATAGTTTTTATTCAGGCATGTCCAAGGGTCAGCTCCCAGTGTTCTCTCCTGTCTATCTGATGAATCTGGGCAACATGGGGCAATGTAGCAATTGCCTCATGTACACAGAAAACCTTCTCCTCCTACCACCCAACACTACAACCTGTGAGAGATGCACTTATATAGCCAAACTGGAGGTAAAACTCTCTCCAACCAAGACTGAACTTGACAGTCAAGAGGAGAAGGTAAACACCTGCACCACACCACACTCATCACATAGTCCCACTAAACCTTCACCACCAAAATCCACACATAGAAACAGAAAAACATTTGTGGAGGTGCTCAATAGTAATCTGCTCAAGCAACAGAGACCTCCAAAGCAGAAACACAAGCAACCTCCACCACAACCGAAATGACACATAGCTCACAGACTCATTGTGCCACTCAACCACAGCCCATAAGGCAAAACAACATACCATACACACTAGTCATAAGTGACTGTGTAGTCAGGCACACTGATGTCCCACTCACCAGGCTAAACAAGGAGGAAGGTTACTGTCAGCTGCCTGTCAGGTGCCAGAATCTGCCACATAACCCACGCACTGAGGTCACTCCACAGCAAGTACAAATATGACTCTGTCTTTGTCCATGTTGGTGTAAATGACCTGAGACGTACCTCCCTGAACTATATGAAAAGAGATCGGAAGAGCTCTCTGATCTTGTAGCCCAGGCAGGTATGACCCTAGCCCTGAGTAGCATCCTGCCATCATCCAGAATGATACCGCAGTACAAGGACAAAATTATTGACTTCAACAATTGGCTAAGCTTCTGGTGTCATTCTAAGGGGATCCAGTATCTGTCAGCCCTGGAACAACATGGTCGACAGACCATGTTTAATATGTTGTTTAATACCTTTACTCTGTGATTAATTATCTTGTCTTGGAGTTAAAGTCCTACCAGATTTTAATCTGTTATTCTCCCAGGCCTCTGCTGAAAATGGAAATATATCCAGTTAGACTAGCCCGGATAACAAATGTAAAATAAATAAATGATGCTTTACCAGAGATGGCTTGCACCTGTTACCCCTGGGATTGCCACCCCTGTAGTGCCTTTTTTAGGCAAGGTTCATATGACAAAGTTACCACCATAACAGCAACAGGCAAGCAAAAACTGAAGGTAATGCTACTCAATGCTAGAAGTCTAAATCTCAAAATGCACTCCCTTGAGGCACTCCTTAAAATGGAGAAACTTGATATCTGTGTAGTGACTGAGACCTGGTTCAAGGCTCCAGAGAGCACCCCTGCATTACTAGGCTATAACTCATACCACACTTTTCGGTCATCTAACCTGGACAGGAACACCAAAGGCAGAGGTATGTCCATATTCATTAAGGATATCCGCACTTCCAGACTAGTTGCTAAGCATAATGCATCCGAGGTTATCTAAGTGGAACTAACTCTGGGAAAAACTGCAATCCAAATTGTAGCTTGCTACAGATGCCCCACCATGCCCCAGGATTCCCACTCCCCTTTTCTTGATATACTGGAAAATATCAGTGTTCAACCAAACACCCTAATAATGGGTGATTTCAACTACCCCACCATTAACTGGGAAAACTACTCATGTACCAACTCCTTCACTCAATGCTTTCTGGAATTCATAAATCCAATGCCCTGGATCAACTTATCCACACGCCCACCAGGAGCAACAATATCTTAGACCTAGTCATTACCAACACTCTAGTCATAGGTGACTCTATAGTCAGGTACACTGATGTTCCACTCACCAGGCTAAACAAGGATAAAGTTACTGTCAGCTGCCTGTCGGGTGCCAAGATCCACCACATAACACATGCACTCAGGTCACTCCACAACAAGTACAAATATGACTCTGTCATTGTCCATGTTGGTGTGAATGACCTGAGACATACCTCCTTGGACTACATGAAAAGGGACATGGAGGAGATGTCTGATCTTGTAGCCCAGGCAGGTATGACCCTAGCCCTGAGTAGCATCATGCCATCACCCAGAATGATACCACGGTACAAGGACAAAATGATTGACTTCAACAATTGGCTAAGCTTCTGGTGTCATTCTAAGGGGATCCAGTATCTGTCTGCCTGGGATGACATGATCGACAAGCCATGATGCTTTGCCAGAGATGGCCTGCACCTGTCGCCCCTGGGATTCCAGATACTGGCTAAGGCTCTAGCCACCCCTATAGTGCCTTTTTAAGCAAGGTTCAAATGACAAATTCACCACCCTAACAGGTACAGGCAAGAAGAATCTGAGGGTATTGCTACTCAATGCTAGAAGTCTAAACCTCAAAATGCACTCTCTCGAGGCACTCCTTAAAATGGAGAACATTGACATCTGTGCAGTGACAGAGACCTGGTTCAAGGCTCCAGAGAGTACCCTGCATTACCAGGCTATAATTCATACCACACCTTTCGGCCACCTAACCTGGACCGAAACACTAAAGGCGGAGGTGTGTCCATATTCATTAAGGATATCCACACCTCCAGGCTAGTTGCTCAGCATAATGCATCAGAGATTATCCAAGTGCAACTAACTCTGGGCAAGACCGCAATCCAAATTGTAGCTTGCTACAGATCCCCCACCATGCCCCAGGATTCCCACTCCTCATTTCTTAATACACTGGAAAATATTAGGGTACAACCTAACACCCTAATAATGGGCGATTTCAACTACCCTACCATTAACTGGGAAAATTACTCATGTACCAACTCTTGTGCTCAACTTTTTCTGGAATTCATAAATTCCAATGCCATGGATCAACTTATCCACACCCCCACCAGGGGCAGCAATATCATAGACCTGGTTATTACCAACATGGGCAACCGTTGCTCCACACCAGAGGTCAGTTCCTCGTTGGTCAGATCCGACCATAAGCTAATCATCCTAGACATCCACATCCCTCCCCCACCCCCTATCAGGGAAACCACAGTAAAACATTTCTCCAAAGCCAACTTCACGCTTCTTAAGACAGAAGTGGCAAACTTCACAACACCCATGCTGACGGACAATAGAGGTATGACTGCTGAATCCTACACAAATGCACTTTATAAGCACTTACATGAGTGCATGGATCGTGCAATCCCTAACAGAACCAAGATGCTATCCTCCAAAAAAAGGAAGCCAATCTGGTGGTCCCCTGCCATAAACAAACTCTACAACAGAAGAAAGAAACTGTTGCAAAAAAGAGTAAAATCCCATGATTGGAGAAATTCCCTGGTCAGCTTCAATAAGAAGCTGAGATCCATCATAAAATCCTCCAAAGCTAGTTATGAAAACAAAATCGCCACTGACTCTAAAGACAACCACAAAGAATTCTATAGCTATGTCAAGAATCTCAATGGCAACACTCAGATCTGCTCTGAGTTACAGCACAATGGCACTAAATATACAGAACTAATGGATATTGCCAACATCCTGGCAGATAGGTTCAGTGCTAACTTTACCCCTCTGTCATCCCCTAAAGGGCCCATCTCTATACCAGAAGAATGCAAAGTTCCTGTAATCATGGCTGCACAGGTAAAAAACACACTATCCAAAGCCAAGAACACAGCATCCATGGGACCTGATGACATCCCAGGCTGTGTTCTACATGAACTACAGAATGAACTGGCACCCCACCTAAGTACCATGTTCAATCATAGCCTCACCTCAGGCTATGTGCCCACTGAATGGGGCACAGCAACAGTTATCCCACTCCACAAAGGGGGAGCCACCACAGACCCCGGAAACTACTGCCCAATTAGCATAATGAGCCTGGTCTGCAAGGTTATGGAGCGTATCATCATGGAACTTATAAACAATGACATTGGTAATCTCCAAACTCAGGATCCCATCCAGTTCGGGTTTGTAAAAGACAGATCATGTCTCCTAAACCTGATAGACTTCTTTGAAGCAGTCACCAAAGCCATAGATGAGGGTAAGGTGGTTCACACAGCCTATCTAGATCTCGCCAAGGCTTTTGACACCATCCCCCACTCTGGAATTATAGATAAACTCACTAAACTAGGTATAAATCCCTATGTCACAAGATGGGTTGCCAACTGGCTCACTGAAAGAACCCACACTGTGAAAGTAGCCAACTCCAAATCCAGCTTCAGACCAGTGACAAGTGGAGTACCACAGGGTTCAGTCCTGGGTCCTCTCCTGTTTGGTATTTACTTCTCTGAAGTACAGGCCAACACAGAAGGTCTTTGGCTAATGAAGTTCGCAGATGACTGCAAACTAGGAGCCATAATCAAAACTCCAAAAGATGTGGACATCCTACAAAAGGGTCTTGCTGAGACAGATGCTTGGTGTCAAAGCCATGGCCTCAAGCTCAATGCCAAAAAGTGCATTGTCATTCCTTTTGGTAAAAACTCAGTACCCATGAACTACCACATAGGTGGTAGTCTACTTAACACCGAAAGTGTGATAAGAGACCTTGGGACACAGGTGGACAGTAGTCTCTCCTTTGATAATCACATTGCCACAGTAGTCAGGAAATCCTTCTATGTGGCACACTCATCACAAAAGGTTTCTCATCCAGGAAAAGAGGTCATTGTTCCCCTCTACTCATCACTCATTAGACCCATTATAGAGTACAATGCCCCTTTTGGTATGTACCTCACAAGACATCTACAACAACTGGAAAGGCCACAGAAATACCTCACAAAGAGGATTACCGGCCTCAAAGAGATGCCCTATGCAGACCGTCTCAAAAAACTGCAGCTTTACTCCATTGCATATCGCCTACTCAGAGGCAATCTCTGCCTAACACACAAAGCTATGTCAAACCCAGAGCTTTTAGACATGCTCAGCTTAAAGAAATCCCAATCCCTACGAGCTACACGCTCTGGGGACCTAAACCTCGTCACCACAATAAACAGAACATGCTGGAGGGATAGATTCCTGTCCCAGAGACTTCCCATACTCTGGAACAAACTACCTATCTATATCAAACAAAGCTCCTCATTAGCACTGTTCAAGAAAAATCTTGATGATTGGATGAGAGATAGGAAATTCACCCCGAGGATCACTTCTGTGGCTCTGCTCGACAGTGGCGCAGGAAGATAATTTTCTTGGGTGGCGAAAGCCAGGGTACCTTTGGCTAGGCTTATATAGGCCCTAGGGTCAATAGCCTAGTACCTACATATGAACCTATGAACATGAGTGACTGGTGTTCCACACCTGAAGTCAACTCCTCATTGGTCAGATCCGACCATAAGCCAATCACCTTAGATATCCACATCCCAACCCCCATTAAGGAAACCATGGTAAAAAAATTTCTCCAAAGCCAACTTCATGATTCTTAAGACAGAAGTGGCAAACTTCATGACACCCATGCAGATGGACAATACAGTTATGACTGCTGAATCCTACACAAATGCACTCTATAAGCACTTACACACATGCATGAATCATGCTATCCCAAATAGAGCCAAGATGCTATCCTCCAAAAAAGGAAGCCAATCTGGTGGTGATTGACTTCTTCAAATCAGTTTCCAGAGCCGTGGACAAGGGTAAGGCGGTCCACACAGCCTATCTGGACCTCAACAAGGCCTTCAACACCACCCCCCCACTCTGGAATCTTAGATAAACTTACTAAGCTGGGCATTAATCCCTATGCCACTCGATGGGTTGCCAACTGGCTTACTGACAGAACCCACACTGTAAAAGTAGCCGACTCAAAATCCAGCTCCAGACAAGTGACAAGCAGAGTACCTTAGGGTTCAGTCCTGGGACCGCTCTTGTTTAGCATCTACTTCTCTGAAGTACAGGCCAGCACTAAGGGACTCTGGCTAACAAAGTTTGCAGATGACTGCAAACTGGGAGCCATTATTGAATCAGCAAATGACGTGGATATTCTACAAAAGGGCCGTACAGAAACAGATGCTTGGTGCCAGAGCCATGGGCTCAAGCTCAATGCCAGGAAATATATAGTTATCCCCATTTGGGAAAAAACATGTACCCGTGAATTACCACATAAGTGGCAGTACACTAAACACCAAAAGTGTGATAAGGGACTTAGGGACACGTGGACAGTGGTCTCACCTTCGATAACCACATAGCCACAACAGTCAGGAAATCCTTCTATGTGGTACACCTCATCACTAAGGGCTTTTCATCCAGAAAAAGGAGGTCATTGTCCCACTATACTCATCCCTCATTAGACCTATTATAGAGTACAATGCCCCATTTGGTATGTACCTCACAAGACATCTGCAACAACTGGAAAGGCCACAGAAATACCTCACAAAAAGAATCACAGGCCTAAAGCAGATGCCCTATGCTGACCATCTAAAAAAACTACAGCTATACTCTGTCACATATCACCTACTCAGAGGCGATCTCTGCTTAACATACAAGGCCATGTCAAACCCAGTGCTGTTGGACATGCTACACTTAAAGAAATCCCAATCTCTTAGAGCCACATGCTCAAGGGATCTAAACCTGGTCATCACAATGAACAAAAGATGCTAGAGGGAAAGGTTTCTGACCCAGAGACTCCCCATATTCTGGAATAGACTGCCCATACATGTCAAGCTGAGCACCTCTTTGGCCCTCTTCAAAGGGAACCTTGACAATTGGATGGGTGATAAGAAATTCACCCCAGGGATCATATCAGTTGCCCTGCTAGACGGGGGACCAGGGAAATAAATATTCTGGGAAGAAATAGCCAGGGAATTGTTATGGCTAGGCTTGCATAGGCCCTAGGGCCAATAGCCTAGTACCAACCTATGAAACTATGAACCTATGAACAGAAGGAAGAAACTGTTGCAAAAGAGAGTAAAATTCCATGAGTGGAGGAGCTCCCTGATCAGCCTCAACAAGAAGCTGAGATCCCTTATAAAATCCTCCAAAGCTAGCTACGAAAACAAAATTGTCACTAATTCTAAGGATGATCACAAAGCATTCTATAGCTATTTCAAAAATCTCAATGGCAACACCTAGATCTGCTCTGAGTTACAGCACAATGGCACAAAAATTACAGAACCAACTGATATTGCCAACACCCTGGCAGATAGGTTCAGTGCTACCTTTACCCCCTCTCTCACCCCCTAAAGGGCCCATATCTATACAGGAAGAATGCAGAGTCCATGTAATAACAACTATGCAGGTAAAAACTGCACTCTCTAAAGCCAAAAACACAGCATCCATGGGACCGGACAACATCCCAGGCTCCGTTTTACATGAACTTCAGAATGAACTGGCTCCCACCTAAGCACCATGTTCAATCACAGCCTCATGTTAGGCTTTATGCCCACTGAATGGCCAACAGCAACAGTTATCCCACTCCACAAAATGGGAGTCACCACTGATTCCGGGAACTATCGTCTCATTAGCCTGACAAGCCTGGTCTGTAAGACCATGGAACGTATCATCATGAAACTCATAAACAAAGACATTGGTAAGCTCCAAACTCTGGACCCCACCCAGTTCGGGTTTGTGAAAGGCAGATCATGCCTCCTGAACCTGATTGACTTCTTTGAGGCAGTCACCAAAGCCGTAGATGAGGGTAAGGTGGTTCACACAGCCTATCTTGATCTTGCCAAGGCTTTCAACACCAACCTCCATTCTGTAAATATAGCTAAACTCACTAAACTAGGTATAAATCCCTACGTCACAAGATGGGTTGCCAACTGGTTCACTGACAGAACCCACACTGTAAAAGTTGCAGACTCCAAATCAGACTTCAAACCAGTGACAAGTGGAGTACCACAGGATTCAGTCCTGGGACCTCTCCTGTTTGGTATCTACTTCTCTGAAGTACAGGCTAACACAGAAGACCTTTGGCTAATGAAGTTCACAGATGACTACAAACTAGGAGCTATAGTCGAGTCTCCAAATGATGTGGACATCCTACAGAAGATCCTCACTGAGACAGATGCCTGGTGTCAGAGCCATGGCCTCAAGCTCAATGCCAAAAAGTGCATTTTCATCCCCTTTGGTAAAAACTCTGTACTCATGAACTACCACATAGGTGGCAGTCTACTTAATGCCGAATATGTGATAAGAGACCTTGGGACCCAGGTGGAGAGTAATCTCTCCTTTGATAATCACATTACCACAGTTGTCAGGAAATCCTTTTACATGGCACACCTCAAAACAAAAGGGCTCTTATCCAGGAAAAAAGAGGTCATTGTTCCCCTCTACTCGACACTCATTAGACCCATTATAGAGTACAATGCCCCTTTTGGAATGTACTTCACAAGACATCTGCAGCAGCTGGAAAGGCCACAGAGGTACCTCACAAAGAGGATTACTGGCCTCAAACAGATGCCCTACACTGACCATCTCAAAAAACTCCAGCTTTACTTTGTAGCATATCACCTACTCCAAGGTGATCTCTGACTAACATATAAAGCTATGCAAACCCAGAGCTGTTGGACATGCTACATCTAAAGAAATCCCAATCTCTCTGAGCTACATGCTCTAGGGACCTAAACCTTGTCACCACAATAAACAGTACATGATGGGAGGGATAGATTCCTGTCCCAGAGACTTCCCATACTCTGGAACAAGCTACCCATCTATGTCAAGCAAAGTTCCTCATTAGCACTCTTCAAGAAAAATCTTGATGAGTGGATGGGAAATAGGAAATACACCCCAGGGATCACTTCTGTGGCTCTGCTTGACAGAGACACAGGAAAATAACTTTTTTGGGTGTCGTAAGCCAGGGAACCTTGTTGGCTAGGCTTACTTAGGCCCTTGGGCCGATAGCCTAGTACCTACCTATGAACCTATGAAAAGGAGACATTTGAAGCAGCCAGGAGACTATCTTCCATATCAGGGAATGATACTAGTATGCATACACTGGCTGATATTACACATACCAGTAGGTTGAACCCGAAACAAGGATTCAGTATAATTACAATATAATGATGCCTCATAACTTTTTTCCAGAAATGGGAAATTTTAAGAACTTGTATTCCAGGTAGACTCTGCCACATGCAGATATAATGAAATGACAAAAATTAAAAATAACAATTAGTAGTGACCATAATATCTAATAATCAACTTTCTTAACAATACGTCCATGAATAAATAAGAGAGACTGTGTGTTCTATCTTTTAATTCATTTATTCACACAACAATTGAGTGCAGGCAGATGGGCGCTGTCTATCTTTACGTGATACTTTCACTCACACTTATATAAGCAACTTGTATTACAATTAATGTGCGTGTATTACATTATGTAAAAAATAACTTTCCATCTTCTTTTATTAACATTCTATTTAAGATTCTTGCCATTTGTGTTTTTGCCATCCGGATTGTGTGATAGGTTTGGTGGTGAAAACAACTGGTGAATGACTGGTTCAGTGACAGTTTTGATATGTGATAGGGTAAGTCTATGAGTGGGTCTTGCATAATTAGATGAGGGGATGGAGCGAAGTATAGGGTGTTGGCTTGGAGAGCCACTTATGTCCAGTGAAATAAACTTGATCATTGGTGTAGGGAGGGAGGAGGTTTGGGCCAGTAGAATGAAGGACTGGAGTCAATCTAATGGAGGAGTGGGTGTAATTATTAAGACTATGATTGGACCAGCCAGTGTGCTTGTCCCATGTGATTGAAGGAGGGGCATGAAGCCATACTAGACCATGTAAATAGTTTTCCCAGGGAGCTTGAACAATGCGGGCAAAAGTTATGAGTGGTGGAAAAAAGGCCATACAAATAAGGGGATTTGGTAGGAGTGATGTAAGAGATAATTAGTGATGGGCATTCAGACTGTCCATGTATCCAGGGACCATATGTGGGAAAATACTTGGGACCAGATATGGTGGAAAAAATACAAGAGGTGTGTTAGATTACGTAATGGAGGAGTGGACATACTGCACCCCATATTGAACTGCTGTGGGTGGAAAAAGCAAGTCAACTAATAAACCGAACTTTGCAAGCCAAAATACAACTAATATTCAAAGTGAAAATCAGTCACGTTCCAAAAGCATTTTCATAGTGCATATCAAACACATTCCATAAATTATTAAGTTAACTCACATTCTTTCAACAACACTTTCTCCGTACAGGGTACTGGAGAATCACTAATGTCCAATGAAGTAAATCTGAGCACGGTGTAGGGAGGTTAGGTGCAATAGAATCTATGAGTCAACCTAGCAGAGGAATGGGCATAATTTTTAAAATTGTGATTGGACCAGCCAGTGCGCTGGTCCCATGTGATTGGAGGAGGGGAATGGCGCCATTGTAGGTAAAGCAAATAATAGTGTCAAGTAGCTTGACCAATGGGGGAAGCTAGGAGTGGTGGAAAACAAAGGCCAGAACAATAGGAGGATTGGCGGAAGTGATGTGATAAATTATAATTAATGATGGGCGTACAGACAGTGAGGTAACTTGGGACCAGTTATATCAAAGAATGATAGAGTATAGGCAAAGAGAAAGAGATAGGTGAATCTTAACTGAAAGACCTGTACTGGGAGAGTTTTTAGTTGAATCTAGAACAGATGCTGCTGTTAAAAAAAAATGGATAATTAGTAGGGCATATAAAATATTGCATGACAACTATAGGAATCAATCAGAGGAGGTTGGAAAATTTTGGAAGAGAAATTGGATAAGCAGTTCACAAGGAAATGATGGAATGGTATGGCTCTAAAATGCAACAAATTCTAGAAGGTTTAGGATTTTTGGTTTAAGTGTTTGCAGAGGTATTTTTATGTCTCAGGCAGAACTCATAGAATTTTTCTTGAGGTAGATGGCAAATGTTGGAGGTGTGATGGGAAGAAAAGGGTAATTAGAAACATATGTTTTGGGAGTGTAATGAGTTAGCAGACGTTAAAAATTCCCTACAGAGTACTCTGCCAGAAATATTGGGTGATCAAGTGGGTGTAAGTGAGGAAATTATTTTTTGACCTGGGATACAAGATCTGAATTGTTTAGACGTTGTAAAGCTTTGTAACGTTTTATTCTGGTGGCTGCCAAAAAAGCAATCACTAGAAAATGGAAATCAAAGTCTAAACCAACTGCATTTGCAGTAGTGAATATTGTAACAGTATAAAAGAACTGCAAGTTGGATCTTTAGAAAAGGGTTTGAGTAAATTGCAAAGAAAAAAATGGAAACTGTGGGAACAATGCATGCAGAATAATGTCTGGGGGAGTAAGGTTTAAGGGAAGGCAGGAACTGAGAAATGTATGCATGTTAGATTGATAATTGTACAGAAGAATATATACGATGTATAATGTTAGTAAATGTGAACATGTAAACAAGGTATGTTTTCTTTTATATAAATGTATGTTTGCCTCCATCTTAAATGGTAGTTCATTAAAGGTGTTAAAAAGACATTTAAAGACAGGTTGGCACCTGTTTAGGATGGCCATTTGGAGATTCTCCCTGCAGCCAGGTATGTTTTACTAGGTGGAGGATACCTTGCAGTATTCTTTGGTTTGTTTGGGGTATCTGGAAACCCTGCTGTAGGAGCTGCAGATTTTAGAATTTGTAGCTGAGTTAAGAGATATTTGATCTGCTCTCTGTTGCTGCTGTGACCTTCATCAAGGTGAAAGGCATTTTAAAATAGATGGAGTTTTGGTCGGGTACAAGACTGCAGCATCAGAGACTGTTCAATCATAAGTTGAAGGAAAATATGACAAGTTCTTTTGCAAAATTGTGGTGCATTGGCTGAGTATACAGCATGCGGGATGTAAGTGGTGAAGCCACCGAATGCTAAAATGCTTCTAGAACAAAGAAACATTATGCATCATGCCAAAATGGACAGAATGATACTTATATACTGCAAGAGAGCACTAACAATTTGATCATAATATAAGACAGCAAAAAGTGCTCAGATCTGACAAGGCACTGCAGTTCTTGCATCATCCGGAGCTGCATTTGAATGCAATATTTATGTATGGTTATACACCACTTTTTTCAGGGACATCCTTCAAACTAAACATAGAGCAAAGCAATATTGCTTAGCAGTGCTACATTTTTAACATGTTCATAGTACATGCCAACTCGTTAAATTCACATATCTCCCTTCATGCATACCTGCAATCAGAAACCTCTAAAAGTAACATTTAGAGTTGTTGTTCTGCTCAGTTTTATATGTCGCCTATGAACTCAACACTATGCTCTTGTCTTTACCATTATAACTGCAAGAAAATGGACATTGGAATAGAAAAAATATCACATAGCTTGACACAGAGGAATAATATGACTTGCCCAAAAGTTGAAACTTTATAAGCATTAACACAGATACTTTTTACAAAATAGCATAATTATTGCATTGCAAAGAATGGATACAAATCTAAATGTGTGACACATTTTATAATTAGCTGAATTAATGCTACATCTCAATAAAATCTTTTGCTTTCACAAAGCTGGGGCACTGATATATAAAGTAAACCCTATTTCATAATACAATTGAAAATTTGGCGTATGTATTCTTCCACATATTTTATTCTTTGTCCAGCTGAGCAGTTTGCAGCCATCTTTGTGACATATGGGTTTACATTTAAATGAGTGAGTTTGTATATGATGCCCGGGTGGGTGTGTGTCAAGGCTTTTGCAAGGTCAAGGTAGGCTGTGTGAACTGCCTTACCCTCATCAATGGCCTTAGTGACTGTTTCAAAAAAGTGACCAAGTTCAGAAGGCAGGATCTGCCTTGACAAAGCGAGTAAATCAATGCTCTCTTTACACACAGTTCATTTATTGCACACATTTCGTGATGGATTAAAGAGTGCAGATTTTAGAATAAAATAAACATATCTAGAAAAAAATAAATGACAATGTAAGACAAAAAATTAATATTACATTAAGGGTATAAAATAAATACTTGAATAACAATTTTGCCATTTCAGTTATATAAATGTGTAATTTGCTCAGTTTCTGCCTAATGTTTTTTTTTTTTCATAAATTTACAGATATTGATGAATGTCGGTATGGCTACTGTCAGCAGCTATGTGCCAATATTCCTGGTTCTTACTCCTGCACGTGTAATCCAGGTTTTACTCTTAATCCAGATGGCAGATCATGTCAAGGTAGGTAAATCCAATACAAATATTTTAGTTTTACTGTTCCTCATGGGATTATTGGATCTTTCAGTAATATGTCGTGGGCACAGTTAGGACAGCAATCTCTGTTTGGACAACAGTGCCCTGGTTTACTGATTATGTGATCTTGACTTTGGTTATAAATAAGTTGGGATGGAGAGGAATGAATCCCCCCCACCCTTCCACCTTCCCACAACAACACACTTGCATAGTGGGATAGACAAGGATTTGCTCCCATGAAAAAATGTTTCTGATAATTTTTCATTCACAATTTTGCAATGTCAACTAAAATGAAAGGGCAGTTCCCATACAGAACTTTACTGATAGTGAATTTATCCCTGCTCATGTTGTACAGTAAGTAATTTCCTGTATATTTATATAGATAAAAACTTGTAGATTGATACTGTAATGAATATGAAATGGCCCATTGTATATGTATTTTATATGCCCCATTGGAGTTATTCATATTATTTATTATTGGAATAATGCCTTAAAGAGGTGGGTGAGTGTATGTACCTTAAGAGTTATGAAAACATTTATTTGTCACTGTCCAGGTTTCATACTGATGACAAAGACAAAGGGATAAACTGCATAACACTTTGGAATAATTTTGTCATTTCTTCTACTTTGCATTAATTGTATTATACAACTGAAGTTTTTATTTTTTTTAAACATGAATTATAATCATAGACCATGCATTGCTGTGCACTGCCAAGCAGCCACTGCAAGGTGGAAAGGGTAACAAAGGGTAACAAAGGGTAACAAAGGGGTAACAACTGAAAATGCCAGGCGCCGTTGGACAGTCCTGAAACATGGAGACTGAATGGCTGAAAAACGGACTTGCAATCACCAAGTCTAGTATGCCCATTTCTTGAGATATTCCCTTTTCTCTGAGTTATGGCAATCTTGGAGACTGTATATGCAAGTTTGGGGGATGCAGGGAGGTTTGCTCCCCTACAAAAAATAAGCTTAAAGGAGAAGAGCAATCTTTGAGATTTACTCTTTTCCTGGGTTTTTGGTCAAGTGTTGACATTTCAGCAGGGAGTGAGTTGCAAGGCTGGATTATGATTTTTAAGTAAATAGGACTGATCATTATTCATTACTTCTGCAAGGTAGTGTGAGATTTGAAACATATTAAGAACATTCATTATTTCATTTATTCATTCCTGATTACCCAGTTAATCCCATTCAGGGTCACAGGGTACTAAAGCCTATTGCAGGAATCACAGGATCATAGGCAATTCCTAGGTTATTGATCAGGAGGTCATTTTAAGCCTAGCCATTTCATCCCAATATAATACCATAGAAATGCTAGTCAATACCCAAGACTGAATTTAGCGATGACTGCCCATGTCCAGGAGGGGTGTGGACATGGGCAGTCATCACTAAATGCAATCTTGGGTAATGACTAGGATTTCTCTGATATTACATTGGGATGAAACACTTGACTGTAAGGCAGGCAAGGTAATCCTGATCAGGGAATAGACATATCACAGGGCACATGCACTTATTCACTCTCACTGTTAGGAAACTCAGGCAAACAAATATACTATCAGGAAATTTAGAAAGAGTCTACTGATGTCCGTAAAAAATGAAATTGTTATATGATGACTGTGATAACCTTCCACTGGACCAGTAATCAAGGAGCCTCAATCCTCACCACTGGCAACAGTGAGGGATGTAAATTGGGAGGATGACAGGTATACACACAGTATTTCCAGATGCAGCTCTCTGTATCAAGTGCAATTTCCCTTAAGAGCACACAGAGACCACAGTCAGTCCAGGGCTGGTTTCTCCCTCTTTCTCCAGATCTGCAATAAGACTCCCCACTGGCAAAGCTATAAAGTTGAGATCTCAGCTGAGTGGCCAAGCCAAGACCTCCAGCATTCTCTCTGTCCAACAAATGCATTGTGTCCCTGCCCAAAATAGCTGACACACACACTCTTTGAGATTTGATACACATACACACACACACACACACACACACACACACACACACACACACACACACACACACACACACACACACACACACATTCCTGGGTAAGGCTGGCACAGCTTTACTAGCTATGTAGCTATGCCTCCATTTTCCCAGACTATGAGGTAGTTATCACTGCCACTGGCCAACTCCTTATCAGCAACTTTAAGGCCCTTAACAAAGGATGCTCAGTCTTACTGTGTAATATCAATATTAATACAAATGGTATTTTGACCAAGAGCAAGGCTATTAAGAGTGGCCCACACATTGTCACCAAATAAATATGCAAATACTCTCAAAACTTAAATATCTCTAGACAGATCAGCCACAATGAAAGGTTTAAATATAGCTAATAATAAATAATAAAAGAACAAGAAAATACTCAGTATATATGCACAGTGAGATCAGAGTTCAAAATCACAGGTAATATTTAAAATCGAATTGAATTAAAGAAAAATATCTAAACTAAGCTTTGCTATATTCTTGACTATATCTAAGAGAGATACTATGCCCTAGAACTTACTTACAGAGCAAGGTAGATTTGTGGTGAATGGTTCTTGTCAGGTCCAAGACCAAATACAGAATACATTGTCCCTGTAAGAGACTTCTCAAATTAATACCTCAAATATTACTGCTGGGATAGCTTGGAGAATGACATCATTTCTTGTCATCTGACTCTATCCCAGGTGAAACCCCTATGGTTAGCAGCTTGGCAGTATTTAGCATCTACTTCTGAAAATAGATAGACCTCAGATCTTTGGCAGATGCTGGAAGTCATAAAACAATTGCATTCCTTCACGCTTTCAGAGGTAGTAATTAGTTCACTCTGAAGACAATACAGAAAGCTTCTCAGCATAGACTCTATGTCTCTAGCTATATTGAAAACTGAAAGATTCCATCTTTTATTGCATAGCCATAAAGTAATTTAATTTCAGCTATTTTCCTGAAGTTAACCTCATGTTTTCCATTTTCCACTATTAAAATATATACATTTAAACAGCTACAATAGTGCATGTACATTTCTGTTCTATTCCAGTAAGGCACACTGTGGTTACAGTTCAAACAACACTTTGCAAAAACCTTTTCAACAGACACTTCTGTACCAGCAGTTTGATATACACATGGCATGCATTCTAATACATTTTTAACACAAGTATCTTATATAAATCATGTTGAGATTTACGAATGACATATAATTATTTATAAAATTCCATATAGATGTGCTGGCAGTATCTCCCTTTGTCACAATGACTATATTGTGAGACAGTGAAGTTGAACTGGTATCTGCCATAAAACCAAAAGGAAATGTTTTTAATAGTTAAACTGATAATGTGTTGATTTTTAATGTATTGTACTATTTTATGAACTGGGTAAATGTTGTCTTTTATGTCGGAATTTGTAACTCTTGCTCTTATAGTGGCACTTTTCCAATGGGGATATTATAGGGAAATAACATCCCTGTTGGAAACTCTAATACATGATTAATAAGGGATTCTGTATAACACAAGGGATTAGTCAATATTCTCCTGTTTAATTATTTATATTTTAAAAGCAGCAGAATCTATAAAAATTATTGTCACCTCAGTTTTAAAAAGTAAAGTTACTGGATTAATGAATGCAACATAGAAGTAATCAGGTGAAAGAAGCATTTTCCCTGCAGTGGGTGCAAACATTCTTAATTGGTATATGCAACAAAGCTCACATGGATGCTAGCCTATGTTTTCCAGCAAACATTGGGTCACAGTATATATTATCATAATATGCAGTGCAGTAAACAGAACTTGCATGGTGTGCTGTATATGCAGTCTGATGGTAACACAATTTGTAAAAATGAAGGATGCTACAGTACAGGCTCGTGCAGAGGAGCATGGTGCATGCATGCTGCAGGCATGGGCTACACACTATGTACAGTGCATACATGCTGCAGGCATGGACTGCACACTGTGTACAGTGCATACATGCTTTGGGTATGGTCTGTACACTGTGTACAGTGCACACATGCAGCAGGCATGGGCTGAGCACTGTGTAGAGTGCATACATGCTACAGGCATGGGCTGAGCACTGTGTACTGTACATACATGCTTCAGATGTGGGATGAGCACTGTGTACAGTGCATACATGCTGCAGGCATGGGTTGAGCACTGCGTACAGTGCATTCATGCTGCAGGCATGGGCTGAGTACCATGTACAGTACATACATGATACAGGTGTGGGATGAGCACCGTGTACAGTGCATACTTGTTGCAGGCATGGGCTGAGCACTGTGTACAGTGCATACATGTTGCAGGCGGGGCTGTACACTGTGTACAGTGCATACATGTTGCAGGCATGGGCTGTACACTATGTACAGTGCATACATGTTGCAGGTATGGGCTGTACACTGTGTACAGTGCATACATGTTGCAGGCGTGGGCTGTACACTCTGTACAGTGCATACATGCTGCAGGCATGGGCGGTACACTATGTACAATGCATACATGCTGCAGGCATGGGCTGGACACTGTGTACAGTACATGCATGTACGTCTTCTGTTGTAGTAATGATGCTACATTATTCTGAAAACATCACCTAGTTTAGTTATTTATAATACCTGTAGAGGTTTGACACATTCAGCTTTCCTTACAGTTTTGAAAGCAACCACTCCCATACTTGGACATGTGTATTTTCTTATAAACCCATACAAGCGGTACAAATTGTAGATTTATCAGTTAAAATCAGTTCTAATTTGCAAGCTGGCTTAGCATACACATTGGGAATAACAAATTGGTTAAAATGCAACATAATTATTCAGCTTTATGGTTTATGATATGGATGATTTTAATGAATATTTTTGCATTTGATATTTCCATGTATTTATTTCCATGTTACTTGCTTTAAATAATTGAATTTGGCATGCTGGCACATGGAGAGGGAGTTATTTAAACTTCAGGAATCTCTGAGTGCTTTCATAGCACTAGTGGAACTGATTTGCTGTTTTCACTGTGTGGTTACATTTGACCAAAGGTGATCTAAAACAAACATTTCTAAGTTTCTTTTCTCCCTGGGCCTCCTCTGAAAATGGGCTACTAGCCCAGTTGGACACTCCTGTTAAACAAATGTAAAATAAAATAAAATAAAATAAATAACTAAATAAAGTTTGTGCTGGATTATATGATGTTTTTGTTGATTTTATATCTGTCTCTCTGCATTGTATTATCAGCCCTGTTTGTTTGCTTTTCTGGTTAATGTTGGTCTGTAACATCAATCTCCATTTGAGTCACATTGTCAGGATTTTAGTACACTTGCACTTTTCTCTGATGCACCCCATTTAGAGGTATGTCATCTGATGGCACTAGCTCTCCATTAAGTTTTACCTTCACTCTCATCAAGACCCTTGTTAGCACTCCTACTGGGGCTGTTTCAAGAGAACCGACTAGCTCATTTAAGCTTAGGGCCTTCTCTTCCTTGATATCCGAGACAACAGATGCCATTCTTAAGAAAAAGAAGACTGTTATGCACATGGCTGTTTCACAAGAGAAAGGCTCTGAGGAGGACATTGTGGAAGATTTGTTTCTACTTTCTCAATGAGAATGGCATCCAGGAGATGGAAGAGCAGGGAGTGGCCTCTTCTCAAGCATCTACCCCTTTGCCAGAATCTGCACTTATTCTGTTGCTTATTTTCCTGGAGTTCCTAGGTCTCTACTGTTGGATACGGGTTTTTGACTCTTTCTTCGGGATCATTGGGGATGTGATGAGCTTCACTGATGTGGTTAAACATAAAGCTCAGACTTCCCTTTTGGAGTTGCTTCAGACAGTTCCCAAGGTAGTGACTGCCATGGTTCCTACTGTACGGAAAGTACAGAAAGTAGCCTAAAAGGTATCGGAAAAGGTACTGTTCCTTCCCCACTGGGCTGATACTATCTCACTGTCTGTGACAGGTTATTTTTTTTAGTCATGCAGCACTCAGTGACTTTAGTTATTCTTCAGCTCTACATGGAAGTGTCATTGAAGTGTCGGAATATGTAGAAGTGCCTCGGTAATTAACCTCTGAATAAAGAATCCTGTAAGTTAGACCACGGAGGAAAAGGGTTTTACTTTTCCTCAATTCTCATTCGAGGATTTTTAATCTGCTGTGTCACATGGCAAGGTATTAATAGCATTTACATAGGGCTTGAGCTCCATTCTTAATCCCCCTGAAGTTGTGGAGATCAGAGAGTGATTAAAGACACTGAACTTCTTCCAGACAAAATGTTAAGCCCTTTTCACTGGTTCTGTTCCAGTAGTAATCATCAACTAGTGCGATGAAATGAAGCACTGCACTTAATGTAACTGACAGTATTAAATCCAAAAGATTGTGTCTGACCTTGTAGCTGGCTGCTCCCATTTCCCTGACTTACACATGTCTATTTGAGTACAAGCCAGACTTAGTAATATGCAGTAAAGGTGGGTGTGGAGTAACCCCCCCCCCCAATATTCTTTATAAACTTTAAAATCCATGTCACACATAATCCTAGTGGCTGCAGTTTGAGGAAATAGAAATGGATGCCTGTGGTTTTGGATCCAGTATTTTCAGTTTGATGCTGTTGGTCACATAGCTATTTTGGTTAGATTTATGACTTATCGTTTGGGTTGTCCTCTATGCTGTGGATTATCTACCAAGTGCTTAGCCATCATAGGTGCTGGCCCGAAGATGTGGGGAATCTGTCTTCTATCTGAACAGCTAAGTTTATCATCATCTACTTTAAGAAGCTGTCCATCCCATATAGATCACACCTTGGATCTCCTTTAAATCCAAACAACCACAGTCAGTCTGAAAAAGTCATTGTTTCCCTTGTAAATAAATTTGTTGAGAATCATATTTGCCTCTGTTCATGATATAGTTTTCCTTTTCATGGTTGTGGTTTATTCATGGACTACATTTTTGTCCATTTAGATGGGACTTCATTCTCATCTAAGCAGGTTTTCCATATTCTGGTTCTATTGTAGCTGTCACAATTACTCAAACAACCAAGCTTCATCAAACATTAGTTTATCCTTGTAATTTCAAACCATCTTTATTTGTACCTCTTTGCAAATTAGTTTTAACACCTGAGTATTATTAGCATTCGGCTGTTGTTCATAAGTGGACAAAGGGTTGCTGGCAGGATGTTATCATATCTGTATGTCACATTTCTGACAACTCCCGTGTCCTTCCGTGACGTACACCATGATGGTGGTGTTAAGAAGTGTCTGATTAGGATAGTGGAGACAGTGAAGTCTAGTTTTACATTGGCAAAGAGGAAGGTATGTATCACCATGGACTTCCTAAGTATTATATGGCAATTATCATTTCTATTGTTAATTATGGATGATATTTTACTTGACAATATTAAGTGAAGGTGCCGGATAGGGCGTACTGCTCACATGCAGGGAATTGATGACTTTGCTCTCTTTAATGTTTCATAATCATGTTGTTTTTGCTGCAACCTTAAATTAGTACAAAAATGAAATGATAAACCACTTCTACGGCACAGTTCAGTAGTCAACCATAAAAGAGTAGCACACAGGCAGGTAGAAATACAAACACAAGTTTTAGTGCAACAATCCCAAATTACACTAAGTGCTTTTGTCCCCAGGGAACAAATTTACACTAAAAAGCTAATTTAAAAGTTCTGCCACTCAGTTTAATCAGCCTTGAATTAAATTAAAAAGAGTTGAAGATGTTAAGATTTGCACTGGGTGTGACGAGGATGGACAGGATTAGGAATAAGTATATTAGAGGGTCAGCCCAGGTTGGAAGGTTTGGAGACAAAGCCAGAGAGGCAAGTTTACTTTGGTTTGGACATGTGCTGAGAAGGGATGCAGAGTATATTGGGAAAAAGATGCTAAGGATGAAGCTGCCAGGTAACAGGAAAAGAGGAAGGCCTAAGATAAGGTTTATGGATGTGGTGAGAGAGAGAACATGCAGGTGGTTGGTGTGACAGAGCAAGATGCAGAGGACAGGAAGAAATGGAAACAGTTGATCTGCTGTGGTGACCCCTAACGGGAGCAGCTGAAAGAAGAAGAAGAATATTAATAATATTGAAAATTAAAAAATAATAATATATTAGAAACATTGAGGAAGTTAGACAGAATGCATAAGAAAATATATTAAAATACATAAAAGATAAGGAAAAGAGATCTGCGCTTACAGATAATAAATGAACCCCTTAACTAAAAAAATGATTATAAACTTGAGAGCCCTCATTTTTAATAAGCAACCTACGGATAAGGGGCTATGGATAACTCAAAAGCTCAATGTCATTATTGAGAAGGGACAAATGGACAATGGCCCGAGTGGGTCTGGAGACAGTAGTATACCATGTACACAAAGGGAGCTCACTGTGGATGACCATCAGGCCACATGGACCACTACACCAGCACCCTTAGAACCTCAAGGCAATGCTTTAAATACAGGTACTGTACTTAAACCTATACAGTTGAATGACTGGTTACATAAAGGTGTTACTTTGGGGCAACAGAACACTCCTTTAGCAAGTGTGGGCATGACTGTGGCCAAACCACAATTTATTTATTGGAAAAAACTCATTAAGTTCCACAAATTACAAGTGGAAACCAGTTACTTTTGTGAGTGTATAAAACAGGGCATTGCCCCTAAGGGTTTGAGGACATGGAAATGTCTTTCTGGTTTTGTGGAAGGCTCTAAATTACATAGTGACTTCTTAACTTTGCTTGATTGTCATGGTTATGAGTTAATGGAGGTGTTAATACAACACAACCAATCGATGATGCATGTTTTAATAACTGCAATTAATTTAGATAAAAGTGTAATTAATGACTTATTATTTGATCAATATTCTCGTGATTACAATAATGGGTTTTTAACTGTAGATAAAATAGTTGAGGAAGATGAGAATAAAAAGGAAAATAAATTAAAAAGAGATAAAAGTGAGTATGACAACACACAGGTTTACCCCAAACCACCAGCCAGTTTTAACTGGGGGATTTACTGACAAGATTCACCTGACAATGTAATTTCATTAGATGACAGGAATATTGTTGATGCCCCTTTAGAGTTTTCCCCTCTCTACAGGTTGGAGAGGCTACTCAACCAAAGGACAGGAGTGAGGGAAGATTCCTGTTCCCAACATTATGGAAGTGAAATTGGCTGGAGATGACTACACAGCAGAGGAAGAGGGGAGGAAGAAGAGGGAGGGGAACCAATTATGGCCCCCAGGAACAATCGATAAAGGTTAGAAATATTAAAGGGGACTTGACTATTTACAGTCTTTAGAGTTCTGTTTCTACTGACACTGAATATGCTGATTTGTTTGAGAAGGGTATGACCTTTATCCCAACCCGTAGAGGTAATCTGGTACACACTTTGTTATACTTACAGGAAGCTTAATCTTACAGTGTTGCTGGGTAGATATGAGGTTTGTGAATTTTCTGTTGATGTCCTTAGCAGACCTGATCTTTTTAACCCACCATTGCATGCAAGCATCATGATATTTGAGAAACTTTGTGAAAGAGATATTACAGAAGTATTGAGGTTTAAGGAACATTGTGAAGTAATTAATATTACTAATGACAAGATGGGTTTATTAAAAGAAATTTGCAACAATCAGAATATAAGATGCATGAAACCTGATAGGGGGTTGGCCTAGTTATGATGCACACAACAGATTATAATAATAGGATGGAAAGATTATTATTTACAGATAATTATGAAGAAGCATCTAAAAATCAAATGAGTATGGCATATGTTAATATTGACAACACCTTATATGACCTATTGATACAGGGTCGAATTGATGACGTGGAATATAATTACTAGAGAATTGATTCCCCCTGTATTCCTATGATATTTGCTATTCCCAAAATTCATAAGGATTATACTGACCCTCCTATGTGCCCTATAGTGGACACTAAAGGCTCAAACACCTTCAGAATGCTGAGGTATATAGACTTAAAATTAAAGAACCATCTTAGCAACAGCAATTATATTTATAGGGATTCATGGCATTTTTTGACTAAAATCAGGAAAGAACTGTTTGCTAAAGATCTTATTTTAGTTACCATAGATGTTAAGGATTTATTCACAGTTCTACCCCATGAATGTGTTTGGAGTGGTTTACTCAAGTCTTCTATGAAAAGGGCCAACTTGACAAGAACAGCACTGAGGTCATTAGAACCTTGAATGAAGCATTATTAAAAAATAATTACATTTGGTTTGAAAGGTCCATTTATAGATAAACCTATAGAGTGACAATGGGGGCCTCTTGTGCCCCTATTTTTGCTAACATAGTTCTTACTTATTGGGAAAAACATTTTGTTTTCAAGTCTGGCTTTGAGAAGAGTTGGAAGCTATACAGTCACTTCTTAGATGACGCAGTTATTTTTTAGAATGACTCTGAGTCTAGGTTGAGTGAGTTTTTTGTCTTCATTAATGACTCTACTGAATTTTTGAACTTCACAATGAACACCTCGGTTGATTTTCCCTTTTAAGAATAAGGGCCCTTATGAGATAATATAGCAATAACCCACGCCTGGGGTTTTAGGTTTTAGTGCAACAATCCCGAATTCCACTAAGTGCTTTTGTCCCCAGGGAACAAATTTACACTAAAAAGCTAATTTAAAAGTTCTGCCACTCAGTTTAATCAGCCTTGAATTAAATTAAAAAGAGTTGAAGATGTTAAGATTTGCATTGGGTGTGACGAGGATGGACAGGATTAAGAATAAGTATATTAGAGGGTCAGCCCAGGTTGGAAGGTTTGGAGACAAAGCCAGAGAGGCAAGTTTACTTTGGTTTGGACATGTGCTGAGAAGGGATGCAGAGTATATTGGGAAAAAGATGCTAAGGATGAAGCTGCCAGGTAACAGGAAAAGAGGAAGGCCTAAGATAAGGTTTATGGATGTGGTGAGAGAGAACATGCAGGTGGTTGGTGTGACAGAGCAAGATGCAGAGGACAGGAAGAAATGGAAACAGTTGATCTGCTGTGGTGACCCCTAACGGGAGCAGCTGAAAGAAGAAGAAGAATATTAATAATATTGAAAATTAAAAAATAATAATATATTAGAAACATTGAGGAAGTTAGACAGAATGCATAAGAAAATATATTAAAATACATAAAAGATAAGGAAAAGAGATCTGAGCTTGCAGATAATAAATGAACCCCTTAACTAAAAAAAATATTATAAACTTGAGAGCCCTCATTTTTAATAAGCAACCTACGGATAAGGAGCTATGGATAACTCAAAAGCTCAATGTCATTATTGAGAAGGGACAAATGGACAATGGCCCGAGTGGGTCTGGAGACAGTAGTATACCACGTACACAAAGGGAGCTCACTGTGGATGACCATCAAGCCACATGGACCACTACACCAGCACCCTTAGAACCTCAAGGCAATGCTTTAAATACAGGTACTGTACTTAAACCTATGCAGTTGAATGACTGGTTACATAAAGCTGTTACCTTGGGGCAACAGAACACTCCTTTAGCAAGTGTGGGCATGACTGTGGCCAAACCACAATTTATTTATTGGAAAAAACTCATTAAGTTCCACAAATTACAAGTAGAAACCAGTTACTTTTTTGAGTGTATAAAACAGGGTATTTCCCCCTAAGGGTTTGAGGACATGGAAATGTCTTTCTGGTTTTGTGGAAGGCTCTAAATTACATAGTGACTTCTTAAGTTTGCTTGATTGTCATGGTTATGAGTTAATGGAGGTGTTAATACAACACAACCAATCTATGATGCATGTTTTAGTAACTGCAATTAATTTAGATAAAAGTGTAATTAATGACTTATTATTTGATCAATATTCTCGTGATTACAATAATAGGTTTTTAACTGTAGATAAAATAGTTGAGAAGATGAGAATAAAAAGGAAAATAAATTAAAAAGAGATAAAAGTGAGTATGACAACACACAGGTTTACCCCAAACCACCAGCCAGTTTTAACTGGGGGATTTACTGACAAGATTCACATGTAATTTCATCAGATGACAGAATATTGTTGATGCCCCTTTAGAGTTTTCCCCTCCCTACAGGTTGGAGAGGCTACTCAACCAAAGGACAAGAGTGAGGGAAGATTCCTGTTCCCAACATCATGGAAGTGAAATTGGTTGGAGATTACTACACAGCAGAGGAAGAGGGGAGGAAGAAGAGGGAGGGGAACCAATTATGGCCCCCAGGAACAATCGATAAAGGTTAGAAATATTAAAGGGGACTTGACTATTTACAGTCTTTAGAGTTCTGTTTCTACTGACACTGAATATGCTGATTTGTTTGAGAAGGGTATGACCTTTATCCCAACCCGTAGAGGTAATCTGGTACACACTTTGTTATACTTACCAGGAAGCTTAATCTTACAGTGTTGCTGGGTAGATATGAGGTTTGTGAATTTTCTGTTGATGTCCTTAGCAGACCTGATCTTTTTAACCCACCATTGCATGCAAGCATCATGATATTTGAGAAACTTTGTGAAAGAGATATTAGAGAAGTATTGAGGTTTAAGGAACATTGTGAAGTAATTAATATTACTAATGACAAGATGGGTTTATTAAAAGAAATTTGCAACAATCAGAATATAAGATGCATGAAACCTGATAGGGGGTTGGCCTAGTTATGATGCACACAACGGAGTATAATAATAGGATGGAAAGATTATTATTTACAGATAATTATGAAGAAGCATCTAAAAATCAAATGAGTATCGCATATGTTAATATTGACAACACCTTATATGACCTATTGATACAGGGTCGAATTGATGAAGTGGAATATAATTACTAGAGAATTGATTACCTCTGTATTCCTATGATATTTGCTATTCCCAAAATTCATAAGGATTATACTGACCATCCTATGTGCCCTATAGTGGACACTAAAGGCTCAAACACCTTCAGAATGCTGAGGTATATAGACTTAAAATTAAAGAACCATCTTAGCAACAGCAATTATATTTATAGGGATTCATGGCATTTTTTGACTAAAATCAGGAAAGAACTGTTTGCTAAAGATCTTATTTTAGTTACCATAGATGTTAAGGATTTATTCACAGTTCTACCCCATGAATGTGTTTGGAGTGGTTTACTCAAGTCTTCTATGAAAAGGGCCAACTTGACAAGAACAGCACTGAGGTCATTAGAACCTTGAATGAAGCATTATTAAAAAATAATTACATTTGGTTTGAAAGGTCCATTTATAGATAAACCAATAGAGTGACAATGGGGGCTTGTTGTGCCCCTATTTTTGCTAACATAGTTCTTACTTATTGGGAAAAACATTTTGTTTTCAAGTCTGGCTTTGAGAAGAGTTGGAAGCTATACAGTCACTTCTTAGATGACGCAGTTATTTTTTGGAATGACTCTGAGTCTAGGTTGAGTGAGTTTTTTGTCTTCATTAATGACTCTACTGAATTTTTGAACTTCACAATGAACACCTCGGTTGATTCTCCCTTTTAAGAATAAGGGCCCTTATGAGATAATATAGCAATAACCCACGCCTGGGTGTGGGTAATGCTGGATTTACCCATGGTTGGTGTGGTTTGGTCATGAGGGCGAAGCCCGAGTGGCCAAACAAAGCCAACCGTTGGTAAATCCAGCATTACCCACACCCAGAAGTGGGTTATTGCTATTATACAATGACATTATTTAAGAAAAAAAATAATTACGTTTCTTAAATGGCATTGTATAATGCCTCCTTGCTGCCCTTCTGCAGCTGTCTGATATTCTGCGGCAGTTCTGATGTACTGCGCTTGCCTATGCAGTACATCAGAGCTGTGGGCAAAAGCAAAAGCTACGAAGAAAGCAAGATCTCCGTTGCTTTTAAAAAACTGTTTCGCTATGTTAAATGAGTTTAACATAGCGAGACAGCTTTAAAAAACGCAACAGAGAATATCCGTTGCTTTTTTAAAGCTGTCTGGCTATGTTAAACCCATTTAACATAGCGAGATAGTTTTGAAAAAAGCAACGGAGAAAGCAAGATCTCTGTTGCTTTTTAAAAACTGTTTCGCTATGTTAAATGAGTTTAACATAGCGAGACAGCTTTAAAAAATGCAACAGAGAATCTCCGTTGCTTTTTTAAAGCTGTCTCGCTATGTTAAACTCGTTTAACATAGCGAGACAGTGTGAAGCAACTGAGATCTTGCGTTCTCCATTGCTGTAAAAAAAAGAGTTATAGTAATGGAAAAAGTCCGGGCGACCGGACCTTTTTCCATTACTATAACTCTGATTTACAACAGGCACGCTGACCAATCAGCGTGCACGTTTTTGAATATTTAATGGGGGGGTCATTGTATAATACCCTGTATCATATGCATCTATACATTTTAAATGAAGTATTGTCATATAGTTGCTAATATTTTGTACATGTATATACAATTGTATTTATCTAATTATTATAGACTTGCATATGTATGGTTTTTATATTTTTTTATATTTTATATATTTAGAGTATTTAGTCATTTTTTTTAATGTATAAGAATATTTTATGACCCTAGGTTTTAAATTGTACATATATACATGAGTGCATTGGATATACATCCCTTTGGTGGCTGCTATTAGGTTGTATGTTGATACTTCCTGCATTACAGTTTTACAGTTATTTCCACACCAATATGAATATTCCTTTAAGGGGCGTAACTTGAATTATTTTTTAATTAACTATGTTATATAAGATGTATTGTAATTGTTGTTATTTGTCTGATGAAGTTTTGTGGTTCAGGATGAAAGCGTTTACCAGCTTTCCATTTGTTGTGAATAAAACTTTGTTTTTATCCAGTGGATTATCGGCTCTTTACTATTTGGTACGAAGGTACATTTTTAAACAAGGTACGAAAGTACAACTGGGTCCTTTGATACCTTGGCTGCTTTTTGTGTTTTTTGATTCTGTATGTTACCTGGACATTGACTTGAAGAAAGATTACATCAACAAGAGGTTTGTGTCCAACTTATATAGGAAGGCACTTATTCTAATTCCTTCCTATTTTTCAGCAGTTGCCACCCTCCCACATCAGAAGAAGGCCATTGATAAAGGCCACCAAGTAAGGCTAGCAAGAATGGTATCAGACATGGACACATTTTTGTCAGTGATAGAGAACATTAAAGAACATGATATTGAACAGTGGGTATCGCAGGGAATTTCTTCTACAGTATATATCTTTGTTAGGCTCAGATGATGGAACTGTGGCCACTAAGGTTCCAGGTGGGCATGGTTATAATAAGAGTTGTATCCTCACATACAGTGATGATGTGGAGGCTATTACATACATCATTATCAACAACTGGAAATTGTTTGATGTCTGTAATTTAGACAGGGACAGGATAGGGTTGTTCCCTAAATTCACTTTTAGATAGATTGCAATTTTAAGGATTTTCTTGAAAAAGGTTTCCTAGGGTCCAGAATGCAAGGTAATGGTAAAATGTTTAAGTGTGGTAGGTGCTCACATTGCCCACACATACCTGAAGACATGAATATTTACCTGACCTGTTACAGTAAGATGTTTTGTCCCAAGAGATGCTCATGTCACACTAACAGAGTTGTTTATGCTGCTGCAACTCTTTCTGTGTCAGAAAAAACAGAAAGAACATTTAGGGACAGAATATATGAACATATGATGGACATTAAAAATCATAATCTTAATAATTCCCTCTGCAAACATAAGTGTTAACTCAGGCCATTCCTTCAAATCTTTTATATTAGAGGTTTTAGACTGCAATCCAAGAAGTGGCCCTTGGAAAATCTGGCTAGAATGCAAGGAACCTGAATGGCAGGTTAGAACAAATACCAATAATCCACCTGGCTAGAACAACTCCTTATCCATAGCCTGCTTATTAAAAATGAGGCCTCTCACAAGATTATAATAATTTTTTAGTTAAGAGGTTCATTTTCATATGTATTCTGCCTAAGTTCCTAACTGTTTCTTATGTATTATGTTTTAATGTTCAGTGTTAATATAATCCATTTAATTTAATGCAAGACTGATTAAACTGAGGGATGGAGTTTTTTAATTAGATTTTTAGTATAAATTTGTTACCCAGGTTATGGCCAGTTACACCCTGATGACGTCCCGTAGTACTGTTTGGGACGAAAGCACTTAGTGCGATTTGGGATCATTGCAATAACGGTTGTGTTTGTATTTCTACCTGCCCGTGTTACTCTTTTATGGTTGATTACTGCACCTTTGTGGATTTACTGCTGTATGGCTAGGGGACTGTGCCATGGAACTGGTTGACCGCAACCCTCATCAAGATTTGTTTGAAAATGAATAGTTCTAAAGGTCCTGGGTTTTATTTTGTGCTAATTGTTGAAGGTTGTGCGTTAGGCCCGGCAAGCCAGCATGTAAAAATCTACTGCCAATCATTAGCGGACCGGAGTTCCGCTGTGGCGACCCCTAACCGGGAAAAGCCGAAAGACAGTTTAGTTTATTTGAGGACTAATAAGGGGTTTTGCCTTCTGGGTAATTGAAGACTTTGGATTTAAATTCAGAAGGTTCAAAATCTCTTTAGTTTTACTGTCTCTTTTCCAGCATTATTTATGATTTCACAGTTCTGCAATCAGTAGAGGTGACCGTTTATTTGCCATAAGCATCCTTTTATTTGAGCACTATGTCCAGTTATTATTACTGTCCCCTTGTACCTGCATAGGTTGCATTAGTTTTCAGTGCTCTTAGTGGGTTTTGTATTATGTATTTTAACTTTTCCCTTTCATGCTGACATAACACCACCATTTTACAATTTTATAGTATAATTAAATGCACTACTTTCACTTAGTATTAAACCAAACAAGTTACACCTCACTCAATTATTTATAATTAAATTTTGTATTTTATCATTTCTTATATAGCAATGCACAGTGTAGCATTATTACTGGAGATGAATTAAAGTCCTAAGGTCAAAGGGAGATTACCAAAGCTCCCAGCACAGGTACAGAAACGTTTAAATTAAGAAATTAGGGGAAAATAGCCTAGTTTTTATGTGAAATTACAATGGAACATTTTTAACTTAGTAAATGTAATGCCTATCTGCTAAATAATAAAATAAATACCACTTGTATAGTTTTCTTACAATAGTTTATAGGTCTGAACAATGTCAGTTTTGTTTTGTGCCTCCGATATGCTTGGTTCTACTGCAGCGTATATGCTAACAGACTTTCTGGTAGGATGGTAAGAAACCAAACTGACAACTCACAGACCATTTTAGACATGTACATATACGACAAAAGATGAAAATGTTTACTGAAAAGATGAAAATGTTTACTGTTACAATCTGCATGGTATAAAGGTGATTAATAATCCAGTTCATATCTAGATAAGCCTCCTGCCAAATATTTTATACAGAATAATATATTAGTAATGCAAATATTATATACCGAATAATGTGCAAGGGATACTTTGATATGGTATTCTATATATTCCCAAGACCTTTCCTTGTTCACTAGCAACTAAATGGTGAGTATAAAGCGTTATTGATTGTCTAGGTATTGAAGCATGGAACAAATCCCATTCTGGATGCTAGCCTTTCTTGTATTTTGTGATTATTATAAAAAAACGTAGGTATAAAACAATTCCAGAATTTTGTAATAATATACAGAGAGTACATAGAGTAAACAAAAATGCCCTTTTTTGATAAGTGTGGGTGGCTCAGAACAAAGAATAATTTTCCTCCAATTTTAATGGCAGAAAGAAATTAAAAATCTTGTAATTGTTATTGCTGGCCGTGTTGAATTTCACAAAGGTAGTCTGAAATCAGACTCTAAAATCTTCACACAACTTATCCTGTGTAAAATTCTGTGGCTCTTGATCTACCTCTGTGGTTGAAGGTGTTGATGCAGTGGGTTCAGAGAAAGAGTAGAATTCTTGGTGGGTTCAAATCCAGAATATTGGTGGGAAGTTGGCATGGTGGTTTTACCTTACAGACACAAGGTGCTGGGTTTGATTCTCACCTGAAGTAATTGGCTAGACTTAAAATGGCCCACAAGAGCAGTTAGCCTAGTACTAATCTATGAACCTAGGAATGAATAATTATTTCACTAGCTAAAAGAAATGTTGATGACATAATTGTATTGTATTAAGACTGATTTAGCTTTGTCAAAGTTGTAGTATATTTCTTTAATTCTGATAGCATTCTATGGACAAGTTTCAGCTAATATGTTCACTCCAGGGATCATTCGAGTTGCCCTATTGGATATGGGCACTGTGGACTAACATCAGGTGGCACAGTGCCTGGGCAATTTTTTTGGGCTAGGCTTGTAAAGGCTCCAGGGCCAATAGCCTAGTACACACCTATGAACCTATGAATTTAGGCCAAGAAGAAAGTAATTAGATCATCTGAAAATTGAGTGATCAAACTGCACTGGCTGATCCCAGTTTCACAGCTGAATGCCTGATTGCAGGACAGTTGTTACAGCTCGCATACTTTTACATTATAGTGTGAAAATATGTGAATTGTGGAAGTGAGACATTAACTCCAAGGGTTGCTGTATCACTGGTCCAAGTTGCAGGTGACTTCAGACTTCAGAGTTATGGTTACGAAGGCCTTGTCTATAAAATGATTAAGATGTGTGCGTTCCCATTAATTCAAAATGTGGTCAATTTAGACGTCTGTTTTTTCATACTTAACAGTTCAAATGACCATATTTTGAATGAAAGGACATAAAAAAGCCATGATATATCTTCCTAAGGGTTATCTGTTGGTACTGTATACCTGAATCTAGCAAAAGCCACTGACACTGTCTCCATATGTAGAGGATCTACTGGATCTAAAACAAATAACAAATCGTCACACTACAGCTTCAAATGTCTCTGTGGTATAAAGCAGACTGATCTAGCAGGGGCATCATCTGAGGAGTTTAATATAAGAAGTTTTGCTGTAATGACCCTTACTGGGTCATTATTTGCCATCTTAATAGCTGTCATTTAAATTGGGCTTCTATGGTTTTTACATAATATCCAGAGGACCTTAAGTAGGATGCATCATCGTATTACTGGTGCTAACCGTCTTACTGTTATATATCGGGATTGCTTTAAAAATCAAATTAATTCTGCTCAAGGAACAGCCTGAATTTCAGTGCAAGTAGTTCTTGTTATTATTGCAAGCAATACAAATGGTAGACAAAAATAAGGGACCAGGGTGTGTTTAAAGTTAAAGATCTCTGTTTTGATCACATTGTAACCGATAAGTAAAGCATTTGGTGCTTTATATTTTATTCTGAGAAGCACTGCTAGTCAAGCATCAGAGATACTTTAGAATTATCAAAGTCCAATAGAACTAAAGAGGACCAACCACGGCTAGGTGAACAACTTTAATAAAGAGTAAGCACTTTCACGGCCACACGGACACTTCTTCAGACTTAAATACAATAAAATCAACATCTCAGATGTTGATTTTATTATATTTTATTGTATTTGAGTCTGAAGAAGTGGCCATGTGGCTGTGAAAGTGCTTACTCTTTATTAAAGTTGCTATACACCTAGCCGTGGTTGGTCTGCTTTAGTTCTATTTGACTTTGACTTTGATGTGCTTATAGAGGATCTTTACCTGATTTCCACTACTTTTTGGGAAATACTTTAGAATTATGGTGGTTTAATTTTAAGAATGTAAGTCCCATGGATTTATGTTCATTAAAAGCAATTCAGCGAATATAAACTTAACTGAACACATTATGTCTAAAACAAACAAACAAACAAACAAACAAAAATGGCCTTGGGCATTCTGGAGAGCTTTGCTATCTCTACCACCCAAACTTAACTATACTATTTTTGAGGTCACACAACCTCAAAGTAAAGGAAAACACCTTGTCTGGGATTCATAGACAGGAAGTGCTCTTTGCAATAGCATGGTCAGTGGTAATGTACAGGACATGGTCAGTGGTAATGTCAGGTGATTCTAAGACAAAGCAGGGCATACTAATAAGTACATAATGACATGGACATAAAGAACTACGTGCAGAACATTTACATGAATTACGTAAATGAAGGAAAACATCTTGGGGGAAGGCATGCACAGTTTGGGCTTATTTACATGATTGGCTTTCCTGATGGAATTCAGGAAACAGCCATGTGGTGTTATCTATTGAGAAGGGCTATCTGCTGACATCAGCTCCTTGCAGAAGTGAAGGGTGGTGCAGTATGCACCCAGTTTGAATATCATAATTCATGCTATACCAGAGGGAGTGATGCTAGGAGCAGCAATAACAGAAGCATAACAGCATGTGCTGGGAGATGCCATGAGTCAGAACCCACAATATTGTACATTGCAGCCCCCACGCCACCACAGGAGGTACATACAGAGCCTGATGTACCATTACCTAAGAGACAGATTGTAGGCCACTTCCATGTGGACTAGGATACTTTAAAGAATCTAGATGAACTGTGTGAACCCCCAAGTAGAGCAGAGGGGGACACATGGTATGTCTGTTTTTGGGGATACTAAGGTATATTTAGTTTTAATTATATTAGCTACAGGGACCTCCCAGTATTATGTCAGTGACATAATACACACATCACATGTATCTTCTTTGCAAATCATAAACCACTGTCTCAACATAATGCTAAAGCATGTGGAGCAACATATCTGGTTCCCCAGGGCAGCAGAGGAGAGTACCAACACCACTGGAACTTTTATGACATAGTCAATTTCCCCTATATACTGAGAGCCATTTCTTCTACACATGTTGCTATCTAAGCCCCACCTGATCCAGATGACCTGTGATACATCAATAGGAAGGGCCAGGTGGTAAAGGCATTACATATAATGTGCCTATCTACTACCCAGGCACTGCACATTATTCACATTTTTTGATGCACGGCCTATATCAAAGGCTCCCATGAAGTGACTTCCACAAGGTCACCTGAGTAGTAGGTACATGTGCATGTTAGACAGACAGGTCTATACACACAGGTACCATGCAGTCAGGGATCAGGCCACACATGTTTTATGTTGCAGATGATGTTGGATATGCCTTGCAGCCCTAGTTATTGACTACCATAATCAACTTCCAGAACATAAGGAAATGTTCTACAACATAGAACATGCTGAAAATCAACATGCATGAGCATGCACTTCAGTGTTCAATGTGCAAATATCAAACTCAGAGCCCCTTAGAGGCCTTCAGGGAGTCTGTAATCAAATAGTAATTGGTTATAGAACTTTGTCCCAACCATTCATCAGCACCTTTTTAATAGTCATAAGGATGCTGACCTTCTAAATCAGAAGGGAAGACATGTTCCATAATCACCTAGCCCTGCAGTTGAATGAGTTGCTTTACAAAACTGTCCTTGGAATAAACACCTTCATAAAAGCATCATTGCTCCTAGCCTCTGACTGGAGAGCCCTAATCTGAACCCCAACATATCTGCCAAGTATAATTTTTAATGCACTTAAAGAAGCATTTATCAGGTCACCCCAACTAGTCTGTGATTTATGGAAAGTAAAGATAACTGACTTTTCCCTATAACCGAGATTTTAACTTTGAGTATGTCTTGCATAATACTTCTTGTATTCTTTCAAGCTAAGTTTGGTTATAAATACATACTGCAAAATAATTCTCAGTAGCTGGTTTTATTATCTTCCATACAGGAAATAACACCTATCCTCTCTGTTTGAGATGCAGCATAGCATGCCTTTAATAACTGAATGACTCTTTTTTGAAGATGGCTGATGGGCGTGCATCAGCTTTAAGATGACTATGAATAGTAATCTTAGATCCATTATCTTCTCTAGTTAAGGCAATGTTTTTAATGCAAAGGGTAGCACTGCTTATACAGAAATGCAATTATTTGGACTTCTTAGCATTGAAAGCTATGTATTTAAATGCTGACCATTCATAAAGCACATCCATTAATTTCTGCAGCTTCTTTCGACCGTTTAAGTTTATCACTAATGTCATTGATAAATTTACTGACCCATATGATACTCTAAAAGGGAAAATCAGACATGAATGTTGTAAATAACCCCTAGGAAACCCCAGCCTTAACAGCCTTAACTGGAGATAGGTCATCACCAATTTTTTACCCTGGAAGTTTAGCCATGCAGCCAGTTAACCACCAGTTTGGACGTAGCCCTTGATGTTCATTTTTTGCATGTTATTTATTGTTTTTATGAGCAAAACTGAATTAAAACCAAAGCAAGTCCAAACAAACCATGTCTGCTGTTACACCAAGGTAAAAGCTCTTTCAGTAAGGCCATGTTGATAAATATCCAATCCCTGCTTCGTAATATTTCGTCCGAGATCACAGATGACTTTTTCAAAGCGTTTCTGTATGATGCACATTAAACTTATAGGTTGAAAGCTATTTGCTGATGTACTGACACTTCTTTTAGGGCTATGGATAACTGACTTTTTTTCCACACTTCTGGGACATACTCACTGTTAAGTGCCCACCAGAACAGGAACCATCATACATGGTTCTGGGTCATCAGTAAGTTCTGGGAAACAGAACCCATTTGTGTCATTGGGCTGGATATCAGAACAAATTGTTCCAAGGAAAAAATGCATGTCTGAGAATTCCTAACAGATAAGACAGAGGATAATCTAGTGAACTTTTCTGTAAATTATATTAACTTGCTTGCAAGGGTCTATTATTAAAGTATAATAACAATACAACTGATCCATGACTGTTTACCCTTCTTAGATGGTACAATAAAGCTTTCTTCGTAACTGTAGTATACTCAGCCTGATTAAGCTTGTACCTGCTGCTGCAGTTGGATAACTAATGGGACACTTCCATTGTCTAAGCACCTCTAGACAATATAGCCCAGATAGATGCAGCAAGATCTTTGTTGTGTGTACTGTTACACAACTTGAAATTGTCCAAACAACTGTAAACAGCAGGCAGACATCATGGCAGGGCCTTCCATGTCAGTTGCAGTACCTCAAAAGGACAGAGTGGAGATTCCGGGGTAGTAACTTGCAGTAGTAGTGCTGCAGCCAAGGCAGAGGTCAGCGCACTAGCAAAGAGGCAATGTTTTGTCCACAACTATGGGCCATGACACAGACAACAGAAATGATGCATATATTATCACACCAAAGCTAAGAAAGGCAGTGCATAGACTGGACCCACTGTGCAACAGACATCTGCATGCATACACAGGTTAGGGGATAGTCAGGGCACAGTCACCACTGCTTTCACATGGGGGGAAAGAATAATATGATGCGATGTCAAAATAGGTGAATATGATAGCCACATCCTCTGTGATGTTGAAGGGGAAATAGGGAATCACATCTTTCAGTGGTGCACTATAGATGTAATGGCATGATATTTGGTAGTGTCCACTCACTGTGTTGGCTTGTAGTGTTAGGGCTCAATGTGATTGTAACACCAATGGGGTATAGCTATGGGACCATGCATGTGCACGTTGATGGTGCATACCTTGTGCTAATCCTGATGAACAGTAACACTGTTGCCCATGACCTAGTCAGCCCCCAAACTCGGTATGGCAGGCTGTATGCCCACAGGTGCCAATGAAGCAAGCCCTGCTGCACCCACCTCCCCCTGCAAACTATATATACAAACTCTGTGATCGTACTGCATTGGGGAAAATGCAAACTCCCACTCCTCACAAAATACCAGCAACAGTAATAAAATCTACTTTGATATTCCGAACATTAGATCACATAATGTTTGATATTCTGATGTTCGATCAAAAGGCAAGAACCCATGTATATGTAGATGAAGGGGATGTTGTATACAATGATGAGCCTAATAAGGACTGGATACAGTGGGACAATGACTTCTTGGACTTAGATGCCATGCTCTTGCTGATAAGTTAAGCAATATTGAATGATTTACTAACTTTGACACATGCTGGTCAAAAGCCATGTTACTATCTACATGTGTACCCAAATCCCTGACTACTGGTTCTACTGTTAGGAGTGTGTCATTGATGAGGTCATTTTCTGGGGTGGCTGACATCCCAAAGGCACTATTATGCATTTCTTGGCATTGAGTTTTAAGTCATGGCTTTGGCACCAGTCATTTACCTATATTAGTCCTTTCTTTAGAATACTAGAGTGTCTTGGGGGAATTCTATGCCTGCTCCTAATTTGCAATCATCTGTAGACTTGATAGCCAGAGGCCCTTGACGTTGGCTGTCACTTCTGAGAATTAGATGCCAAAAAGGAGAGGACCCAGCACAGAGCCCAGTGGGACTCCTCTAGTGACCATCCTCTTTGTGTAGGTGGTCCCCCCTATGCTAACTTCCTGTGTCCAATCTTTGAGCCAGTTGGCTATCCAGCATATAACTCAGGACTTTATGCCTATATCCATGAGTTTGCTTACAATGCCAGAGTGGGGTATTGTATCAAATGCCTTAGCAATGTCAAGGTAGGCAGTATGCACCATTTTGCCCTCATCCATTGCCTTGGTAAGCATGATCTGCCTTTGATGAAACCAAACTGGGATAGATCCAATGTTTCATGATTTTCTGTCCTTATTAATAATTTCCACAGTCATTCTTTCCATGGCTTTGCATATGAGATTAGTTAGACTTATGGGTTCATTGATGGCCCATACTTTTGCAGAGGAATCACTGTTGTAGTTCTCCATTCACATGGCACAAAGGCTGTCTGGAGTCTATGGTTAAACACTGACTCAAGTGATTCCAATAGGTCATGCATCAGGCTACTTAGGAGGCATCCTGGGACATTATTGGGGCCGATTGATACAATGTTTTTGGCCTTAGAGAGCATATCTAGGACTATTCCTTAGTGATAGCTGTGGAGGGCTGTTAGATGGCATTTTCTGTGCATTGGCTGTGGGAGGGGCATAAAACTGGAGCTGAATCTTTTGCCAGAAGATTTGCTACATCTTGTGGCTCCTTCTGGGTGGTGCCATTTTACTGCTGTGTGCTACCTTTGAGGTTTTAGACATAGATAAAGAAAGCCTTGTGGTTGTCTTTTGCCTGGGAGGCAGTCTTTACCTTAAATTTGGCTATAGTGCATTTAATTTTTCCTCTTAGTTCTTTGTTTAGATTAACAAGAGTGTTTTATCATGCCAGCTGTAGCACTTCCTAATTATGACTATTATTTTTTTTCTTTCAGTGTACAACCTATTTCTGTTTGGACTCCACTAGGGTTTTTTTTACATGATAATATATGGTTTCTGTGATCAAGTCTGCATAGGCAGCTGTATTCTTAGGGTCTGGAAGGACTTGAAATTTTGACTGGTTATCACTTAGTAGTAGGAGGTTTGTCTTAGAATAGTTACTAAATGTAACAAGGCTAGCCAGAGTCACAGAACTAATTTTTATTATGAACGATACAGCATTGTGGTCTGACCTTATGAGAGAGGGCACTACATAGGGGGTGTAGAGCCTTCTCCCATGTTTGTCAGTACCAGGTTGAATATATTTGCACCCCTAGTAGTTGTGTGGACTATCTGGTCCAAGGTGTTTGTGTTTACATATTCCACAAATCTCTAGGCCTGTAAGTTTGGAGTAACATAAGTATCACAATTTATAGTATGGTAGTTGAAGTCATTGATGAATATGGTATTGGACTAAATAGTGAAGGTCTCTACTAAGTCCAAGTATGAGTTATGGGTTTCCTTGGTCATAGATCATTACCTGTAGCTTGCAAGGATATGCTATGGGACTTAGCCTTTGGAAATATGGACATGGAGAAGTTCAAGCACATTGCCCTGTTTGGTAGTTTTGAGGGGAGCGTGTTGCTGATAAAGATTGAGGCACCTCATCCTTTGGTCCCTGCCTTTGCAGTAGTTAGTCTGAATGTGTCGAAAGCATTGTAGCCTTGCACTGGTGGGGTGCTCTCCGTGGCTTTAAACCATGTCTCAGTAATTGCACACATGTCCACATTCTCCAGGGTACAGAGAGCCTGGAAGGAGTGGAGTTTCTTGTTTAGGCTCCTGGCATTCAGCAGTAACATCTTTAGATTCCCTTGGTTTGGTTTGCTATGTCGGAATGTTTGTCAGTTTGACAATGCCTAAAAAAGGCACTATGGGGGAGGACAGCGTTTTAGCTAATTTTGAAAAGCCTAGAGGGGGCAAGTGCAGAGCTTCCTTGGCAAAACAACTTGTTCTTTTGACCATGTCCTGCATTGCTGACAGGTATTGTACCCCCAGAGAAACTGAGGCAATTCATGAAGTCAGTCAGCTTTTGATCATATTGAGGCATTAATTTAAACGCTTGCTATAAATGTTGGAATATTATGTCAATGTTTTATTGATTTATTGATGTATTGATTTATTTATTTATTTTGATCTTTATTGTTACTGTTTCTTTATTTATTCATTTAAGTATCCGTTAATGGTATACCCATTGGGTTAATGAAGATTTGCAATGAATTACTTGAATAATTGAACAAGAAAATAACATGGTATTATGATTTACTCCTAGACATCGATGAATGCATTGGAGAAAACATCTGCACACAGAGCTGTTTTAACACTTATGGTTCCTTTATTTGTCGTTGTGAGGCTGGCTATGAACTGGGCCCTGATGGAACCACTTGTACAGGTAAAACACTAACTTTATTTCTTCAAGCAGTAATATATATATATATATATATATATATATATATATATATATATATATATATAGATATATATCTACTTCGGTACATCGAACTTTTAAATGTTTGAAGCCCATATGACTGAGACCATAACATCGAACATTTAAAAGTTTGAACACTGAATTAAAACAAAAAACAAACAAAAAAAAAAAAAACTAAATGTGCGTAGCAAGGGGGCAAGCCCCCTGCACTCCCCACAGCCCTGCTACTTAAATATACCAACTCCGAGATTGCACAACATTGCGAAAAATGAAAACCTTCCCATTCCACAGTGTACGGGGATCTCCATTCAGTCCGTTCAAACTTTTAAAAGTTCGATCAACTGAAGGGGACCCATTAATATATATATATATATATATATATATATATATATATATCCACACACACACACACACACACACACACACACACACACACACACACACACACACACACACACACACACACACACACACACATATATACACACACACACACACACACACACACACACACACACACACACACACACACACACAAACACACACACAATTCCTATTAATCTTTGTTTCAATATGGCTAATTCCTTGTCTGTCAAATTTCACTTTTGCTAGAAATTAGAAGAGGCAAGTTCCCTAAAAACTGTATTTTGATTGTATTTATTCTCTCTTTTTTTACTGTTTCTACACATGCCACTGCAAGTTTAGCGTAGTTTCTAATTTCTTTGACTAAAATGAAATATTATTAACATGTTTAGATGTTTATCCACACAGCAAATGAGATACAGAGTATAAAGGACTAGACCAGGTAAAATCACTTTAGCTAGCAGGTCTAGGAGACTTTCTCTCTGATGCCCTCCCTGCGGGAGGAATAAAGATGCCTCATTGAAGTTTCAAGTAGTTTATTCAGTCAGGTATTTCACTGTTCTAATGTTTATGCCAAAAGTGAAGACAGTGACTTGGAATCTTTCAATTAAATAAACAAAAACTGAAAGCATAATATTTTTTTTTTATCCTATTTCCAGCTCAGTGACCACCTCCCAGTAGAACCTGGAATTGCTTTAAATATCAAGGAGGTTTGTTGTCAACTGTCTATAGAGGCTTATGGGCCTGCGCCACTCAGATGGGAAAGTGTCTTTCTAGCCTCTGCAATACAATTATGAGAGTAAACAGAGACAGCAATAGTTAAGGTGTGAATACATCTACCTGTGAGCCATTATAAGAATGTTAATGTCTCCATCTCTCTGTTTTGATAGAGGTGTTAACCCTCAGACACTACTACCCCTCAGTGAGGACACTAGACTTGTTTTAATGATGCCTTTCCTAGCACCTTTATAGTGGATCCCCAGAGGAGAATTTGCAATTTAATCTCATATAAAAGTGCAATATATTAATAATCATTGTCTTGTGAATGATGATTTTGAATTTATCCACAACTAGTCTGGTTAATTGCATCATGGGTCTCACCAGTCTACAATGGGGTAATTTAAAAATAGCTGCCTTACCTCTTTTAATTGTTTTGATTCTTTTAATTGTTTTAATTAGACTGTTGTATAACACTACTTTTTCCATTATTCAACTCTCTGTGCCGAAAGAATTCAGGGCAGGATTTCTTCTATGCACTGTACATCATATGCACAATAGTTGACAAGCTGACATATACACAGTTCTAGTGTGGTAAGGATGTTTAGAACTCAGTGCCTTGTATTTATTAAATGTGCATCTGGTTTGGAAGCTTTAATAGTAAGCAATAAACAATATCATGGTTACATGTGAAACTCATTTTTTTCAACATATGTTCTTCCAACTTTTGCTTTGGTCTGACAATGATAAAATGGGTCTATATTTGATCAGCGAACGCTGATTGATCAAACTTATGTAAGCGAAAGCTTACAATCTTGAACTGTCTGTTTCAAAACACATACACACAACACAAGCACACCAAACAAACAGCAATCCACACACATACACCTAAAATCTGACACCTAACCCTACACTAAACTATACACACACCACTAACTATCCACTTACCTTAACCCAAACCCTAACCCTAAGGTCCGTCACTATCGCACACTCACCTCACTCGCTCCCTAACCCTAACTCACCTAACCCGCCCTAACCCTCACGTCCACACAATCGCACACATACCTAACCCATGCCCTAATCCTAACTCGCCCTAACACTCACATCCACACAATCGCACACTTACCTGAACCCAACCCGTAACTTTCCAGCACAGCACCGAAAATACCGAAGCAACAGAAACGGACAACTAAATTCTTTCTCTAGGAAAAAATTCGGGTTTCTGTTGCTTCAATATTTTAAGCTTTCACTTACATAAATTTGATCAATCAGTGTTCACTTTTTTAAGTGTTCGCTGATCTAATATAGACCCGATAAAATAATACTTTTCTTCAATTCTAACTTAAAAAGGATTATGGTCATAGCTTTATTTTACTACAGTAAAACATATTCAGGCCAATCAAATTGCTTAATTTTAAAACTATTTGTAAGAATAGTGCATAAAAAGAATCTGTGATCCCATGTTGCAGGATTCAATGACACTAATTCTTTAAAAAATATAAATGAATATTCTGCGTGTGAGATGCCGGCGATAAGTGATAACTAGTATCTTTAACGTAGTTATTTGCAACGCTAAAAGTTTACTCATTCTTTATAATATGCAGCTGAATATAATTAAACTCTAAAATGAAAACTGAATTTAAATGGAATAAAACTAACCAGTCTAGCTTGAAATAATTTGGGGGCAGTGAAATCATACTTCAGCTTGGTTCAACCAAATCCATTGAACTGCTATTATAAAGTAGTTAAGCAAGAATTTATTTTGCTGTTTATACAAGTGAAATTATTTTTTTTATTTTATTTTATTTTGACACTTGTTAACTGGGTATATCCGACTGAGTCCAGAAGAGCCCCCTACAAAAACGTAGTTACTATAAAAATGATTGCAAACAGAGTTTAAGACAAATATATGAGATGTTATAAATACAAAGAGAGCAGTTTAAAATTTTAAATAAAAAACATACAAGTAATTAGGGCAAAAAGTACAATAAGAAGTGGGACTCAGTAGGTTGGGAAGAAGAAGTAGAAGGTAGCAGTGTGGAAATTATACAACTGGCAAAGAAGAAAGAGAATTAAGTTATAGAGAAGTATACGTCTGAAAGAAAGGGGAGAAAGAAAACAGAGAAACAGAGCAGATAAGATATGTAGAGAAGAAGAAGAGGTTAGTAGGCAATAAATAGTAGCTGACAGAATTTAAGAAGGGATTTTTCATGGGCAGATCCATGAGTTTTGCAGATTTTCTTTTTTAAACTTTTTTGAAGATATGAGTTGGGGAATATTTCTAATGTTCAATGGGAGTTTGTTCCAGGCTTGAGCAACTGAATCGCTACATAAGTGATGTCCTATTACTTTTTTAGGCTTGTGGATAGCTAACAGAAACTAATAAACTGATCAGAACCACAGAGAGTGAGAGGGGTGTAAAGGGATATAAGGGAAGAGATGGCTGGGCAGAAGGAGGGTTTATTAAGAGTGGAATGGATCGGTGAAAGTTGTGAGAGTAAGAGAAGATGGGGGAGTTCAAGCCAGTGAAGAGGTCTTAAAGAAAGGCAGTGTTAAGAGTTGTAGGGTTGATTAGCAGTGAACCTAGCAATTCATTATAGGTTAGCTCAAGCTTGGCTTTAAGGGAGAATTGTAAGTTGGTTAAACTTGGGGAGGCATAGAGGAGGGAGAGAAAGAAATAGGCATGGGCAAGGGGGAAATCGAGAATCATCAGTGAGGCATTTTTTATTCCTGTAAACCAGTCCAAGTTTTTGATGTGTCTTCTTGATAGAATTCAAAACATGCAGATCAAATCTGAGTTGGTCATCTATGGTCACACCTAGTAACTTTGTATGTGTTTCTCTGTTTATGACAGTGTTGTTAAGTGATGAAATAGTAAATTATGTTTTATAATGGAAAACAGATTTAGGCAGAAATAATAGAAGTTTAGTTTTTTTTGGAAAGACTAAGAGATGATTGTTGGAGAGTTAACTTTCAAAGGAGTGAAAGGAGTTTGGAATAGTTGAGTGGTGGTCCAAAATATTGTCAGAGGTAGAGATGATAGTGGAATCATCAGCATATTGCGTGAGAGTGGCGAGGGAGCAGGCGGTATAATGACTGTTGGTGAAAATGTTGAAAAGTAGTGGTCCAAGGATGGATCCTTGAGGCACGCCCATGTTGACAGGGAGAAAGGTAGAAAAAGACTGTATGCAGGACAAACTCCAAAATTCAACTCCGTTTATTAAATAAGCACTTTTGTCCAGTCAGTATGAACTTCATCAGATCTGATGAAGTCCATACTGACTGGATGAAAGTGCTTATTTTAATAAATGGAGTTGAATTTTGGAGTTTGTCCTGCATACAGTTTTTTCCAGCTGTTTTGTGGGTTATCTGGTTGGTCTTGTCTTGTTTTCATGTTTTTTAGGGAGAAAGGAGGAGCAGGAAGAGAACCATTTGACAGACTGTTGCCTATTGGAGAGGTAGCTAGAAAACCAAGAGAGGGTAGGGTTAGAGATACTGAGATCAGACAATTTGGAAAGAAGTAGGGGATGTGAAACAGTGTCAAAAGTTTTGGAGAGGTCCAGAAAAAGACAGGAGACCAATTTGTTATTGTCTCTAGTTAGAGCAATTGTTTGGGTGAAAGAAGTTAAATCAGTAGTAGTGCTATGATTGGGTCGGAATCCATGTTGGGTAGGTGAGAGAAGATTTCCATGCAGGAGGTAGTCCACTAATTGCTTATGGATACACTTTTCAAGCAGGTTTGAGAGGATGGATAGAATAGTTACGGGACAAAAATTAGTTAGGTCAAAAGATTTTCCTCCCTTGTGGATGGGAATGGTATAAATTTTTTTCCAGGCAGAGGGAACAGATGATTCTTGGATAGAGATAAGGTGTACTATAGAGCAAACTGAGATTTTCAGGAAAGTGGCAGTAAGTTCTCAGCTGAAGGACAGCATTATTTTAGATTTAATGTAAGTAAATATATATTTAATGTAAGTAAATATATATTTCAGTGAAAAGGTGCTAGCTTGAGATGATGGGAGGGGTGTGTGGGGAGTTAGAATTGTTGTTACTAAGTATTAATTTACTGATAGGGTCCATGAAGTAAGACTTAAGAATGTTGCCAGTTTCCAGAGGGGTATTGTCAGGACAGGGGTTAGGAGATGTGTGGGTACCAGATTGGAAAATTTTCTTAACAGTGGTCCAAAAATCTTTTGGATTTTTGTGGTGGTTTGATAAGGATTTTTGGTAGAAGATCTTTTTATCAGTAATTACTTGTTCAGTGCTGTTAAAAAGATGTGTGTAGTTTTGAAGGTGAGTCTGGGTTTTGAATTTTAGCCAACATTTCCAGGCCTTGTCTCTTTCCATCATTAGAGAGAGAGTAGCCTTGGGTAGCCAGGGTGCAGAGTTGGATTCTATTCTAATTTTCCTAGGGGGAGCTAGAAAGTTAAGTGTTTCAAGGAATAGGGTGTTGCATTTTAGCACAGCTTCATCCACGGGTAGGTTGTACAGGAAAGACCAGTCGAAGTAGAAGAGTATATTATTGAATAAGTCCATGTTAACGTTAAAGAAAGAGCAATGATGTTTGTATTTTTATTTTATTTTTTATTTTATTTTACATTTGTTGACCAGGCTAGTCTAGTACTAGTATAAATATATATATACAGATATAGTGATGCATACTCAGCAGAGCATAGTTAGTATAGTATGTATATATAAGTGTAAATGAATACATATATATAGATATATATATATATATATATATATATGTCATTTACAGTGTTGTAGGGTATATCTTTGGATGCAGATGAAAGAGTGGTTGCACAAGGAATCAGGTAGTGATTTGGGGTTGTGATAAAGGTTTGGGTTAGAGATTAGGATCCACTCCAAGGTAGTGCCAGAGTTAGAAGGTTTACAATGATGGGTTTGGGTTGTAATGCATTGAGTGAAGCCATGAATATCAATGGAAGAGTTTATGGCATTTAGGGTGAAGGATTGTTAATGTTAACATCGCCTAGGATTATAGTTTTGGTATTTATGGAGTGAGTAAACCAGGAAAGTATTTGTTCAAGTAAAGGAATATTATTTCTTGGTGGAATAGAGATTGTAGCAACTGTAATTGTTTTGTGGGTGTTAAATTTGCAATTGGTATTAAGAGTTCTGCAGGATGAAAATTGGGAAAAAAGACTTTGAGAGCAGAAAAGTTAAGTTTGCTGTTGTAGAGTATAGCTATTCCTCTTCCTTGTTTTTGAACTCTGTGATAACCGGGGGAGTAACTTCCTAGTCAGTGTTATGCGGTTTAAGCCATGTTTCAGATAGGGTAGTTATGTCAGGAGAGTGTTGAGCAATCCAAGTGTAGAATTCAGTAACTTTATTGAGAATGCTGTGTATGTTAAAAGAGTAAAATGTTAAGAGTTTGCAGAAAGATATAAAGGAAGGAGGGATACTGTTATGAGATGTACTACTGAAAGGACCTGGTTAGGGTGGATGTCACCTGATAGGTAGAGACTATTGGAGATTTATTTTAAAGCAAGAATGTGAAAGCACAATGTTAGGTATTTGGGTCTGCTTTTTGGAGGGTGAAAAGAGTGAGGGAGAAGCCTGCTTCTGAAAATGGGTCTGTGTGACTGAATAAGGAGGGGTTCATTTCAAGGAGTGAGAAGTTAGTGGGCTGGATGATGTGTAAGTTAGCATTGATGTGATATTCGTGAGAGAAAGTGTTTGAAGATAGGAGGAGAAGTGTGAAAGAAGAAGATTAAGAAGAAGGGCAGAAACAGTGTAGATGTGTGCAGAAAAGATGAGCGGGCAAGGAATATGAAAAGGGGGGCTTAACTGAAAGGAGATGACCGAGATTAAAAAATTGAAGAGATGAACTACAGTGATAATCGTATGGAGCAAAGATGAAGTTTACAGAGATATACAGTTTTGTTATGCAAGTACTTGAGGAGGTAATATGATAAATTAAGTTAAAAATGTGAGAAGTAAAAAGATGGGGAGGAGTACCGAAGAGAGAGGAAGTAAGACACTGGGGGGTGGGGGGTGAAGGGTTGTAAATAGATAAGAGTAAAGTGAAAGTGATGCAATAAAAGAAGAGGGGTTAGTAAGTTGGAGCTGAAAGTTGAATGGCTGTTATGACAGGAGGGTGAGGTGAAAAGAATGAAATTGGTCAGGATAGAATATAAGTGTAGCATATGTGGGGGTGTGTGGGAATTGGGGGAAGGGTAGGAGAGCAGAATGAGCCTGAGCACAGTGAGGGTGAATGGAGTGGTTGGAAAATACCATTCAGCAGATGTTAGAAACAATCAGGAAAGAGTGAAATGCACAAGGAAACAATCACAGCAATGAAAATCTAATATGAAGGTAAGCAGAGAGTTAAAAGCACATGAAATATCATATGAAAATAATAACATGTTAATATGTTATACTACTGAGTGTGTAGGAGAACAGGAGACAACAAAGCACTTGGGTAAAATCCCCAAGGAGTAAAAGACTGCACAAGTAGAAGGCATGAACAGACAGAAACTCAACAGGAGACTCAAATGCTGTTATGTAGGAACACTACTTAATGTAACACTCTGCCAACGATCCATTGCTGTGACACACATCTTGCTCACACCACCACAGCCAGCTGATTATTGAGTGCGATGCTGATGCTTGGGTATTACAGAAAGTGAAAAAAATTACAAAAACTACTTCTGCAGATCCAGAATTATAAATACCTTTTTTAAACAAATAGCAATGTTAGCCACTTTATCCACAACAATCCCTGCATCCAATTAAAACCTTCTTTATTGACTGACTATACCTCTGATATCAGAATGTAACAAAACAAAAACAGCAACAATTGGACAATGTAATTTATTTTAACCCCCTCCCCCGCACAGATGTGACCATCAGTTATTTTCACATTGAGCCCTTCAGTAGTTTAACCATGTATACACAAGCAGTAAATGACACTATTTCCACATCAGTCTCTTCAGTAGTTTAACCATGTATACACAAGCAGTAAATGACACTATTTCCACATCAGTCTCTTCAGTAGTTTAACCATGTATACACAAGCAGTAAATGACACTATTTCCACATCAGTCTCTTCAGTAGTTTAACCATGTATACACAAGCAGTAAATGACACTATTTCCACATCAGTCTCTTCAGTAGTTTAACCATGTATACACAAGCAGTAAATGACACTATTTCCACATCAGTCTCTTCAGTAGTTTAACCATGTATACACAAGCAGTAAATGACACTATTTCCACATCAGTCTCTTCAGTAGTTTAACCATGTATACACAAGCAGTAAATGACACTATTTCCACATCAGTCTCTTCAGTAGTTTAACCATGTATAC